>NC_051235.1:607500-625000 GCF_015220715.1 Pygocentrus nattereri | reverse complement strand
CCTCGCCTGAGGCAGCCGGCCGAGTGAGGAGCACTGCAGGTGGAGCACAATAAGACACAGCTAGTCTCCTTGCTAGGCTCGTGGCTAACGGTTAACCCCCAAGAGACTGGCTTCTCTTTCTCTCTTTCTACTCATCAACTCATTACAGTCTGACGCTCCATTGACTATAAACTAGACTAACTGACCTCAGACTGCAGCTCAGTGCGAGAGGTGAATCAGTGACACCAAGTGAATATTTATTCCATAAAATTTATATAAAAAGAACATAAAATAAGTTTGAGCTTGACGTTTATTAGCGAAGCTGCGCTTAGCACTGTACCTACTACAAACAGCATTGTGTCCCCACTAAGTGTTAAATATAAACACCCCACAACACACACACACACACTCACTCTTACGTGTACAGTCTTTCTCACACCACAGTTTGGTTGGTGTGTAAATGGAGTTGTGTCCTCATGAAGAGAAATATACAAAGCCACGCACACACAGAACAGCTTCAGTCCCCACAACGTCTTTTGTCCCCATGAGGTAGGAATTAGGAAGATTACAAACATGGCAGGATTTCAATCCACACATCACCTTTTGTCTCCACAAGGTACAGGAGAAGAATACAAACCCTCCACACATACATATATATCAGAAGAATGTTTGTCCCCGCAGTGTCTTGTGTCCTCATGAGGTAAACGGGATAATGTCCCCATTAAGAGATGAGCAGCAAGCCATACACAGTCTCTCAGTGCAGCCAGTGTGTGTGAGGGGTTCTTCTTTCTCTGCAGGCTCTGCCGTACGTCTGCCTGCTGATCGCCATTCTCTTCTTCATCTACGCCATCATCGGCATGCAGGTAACACACACTCGCATGTACACACGCATACACACTCTAGGGGTTGCATACTTCTGATTTTTGTATGATGAAATTGAGTCGACGTCCACTTATCATCACACTCATCATTGATGGCGTCATAGATAAAACCACAGGAGCAGGAAGTGCTTAAAATCCAACTTTAAAAGTCTGTGATGAGGCGGAACTGCGCAGGTCAGTAGAGCATGACGTGCCCTTCCAACGAGCCCTGAGTCGCTCTGCTAGCCTTCAGATCACCAGGGATATGGACCACAGAATCTCACACATTTGTATCCGCACCCTGGGTGGCCTTGCCGAGACACCTGAAGGTCTGGAGAGCAAGAGAAATTTAGAGCGCCTCTCCAACAACACACGACTTTTTATTGTAGTCTCTGAGATCTCTGGTCTCTGAAGCTGTAAAAATCGGCAAAGAAATTTCAGAATAAAGCCAAACTCCACAGGTCAGCAGAGTGAATTAGTCAACAAGATTCAAGTGTCAAGCAGTAAAGTCGACTTGTCTCTGCAGTCCCTAATACACACACTTACACACACACACACACACACATTTACACATACACACACATTTACACACAGTAGGAGTTCATCTCTGTGGAATTCACTGAGTTCTTTGTGTAATGTCTTTGTTTGTGTGTGTGTGTGTGTGTGTGTGTAGCTCTTTGGGAACCTGGCGTTAATTGAGGAGGAAGATATCGCCATTAATGAACACAACAACTTCAGAACATTCATCATGGCGCTGATGCTGCTGTTCAGGTGGAACCTCCAATTCTCCATCTCTCTCTTTCTCTTTATTTCCAGGATTGTGGTCATCGGTAAAAGTTAGCAGTGTGGCCTGTAATCATAAACGTTAATGAAAATAATTTTAAAAATGAAAAATGAAACATTTATTGCACTGCAACAAGAAAGAAAAATGAAAAGTGTGGAAAAGTTCGTCATCACTCATCAGAAGGAAAAACCATTTGGAATTACATCCTGATTTCTGACTAATTATTCACCGTGATGCTAAAACTGAGATCGAAAACTCAAAGAAAGTAAAATAAGAATAAAAATGAAATTTTAAAGGGAACCTGTGATGCTCGTTTCATTCATAGAGCAGATTTACAGCTTCAGCGTTTCAAAAACACCTCATCCTGTTCATATGAGTCCGAATCGCTCTGTTAGAGCTCCTGTGTCATTAGGCCCCGCCTCCCGATGAGCCCAGTGTGCTCTGATTGGTCAGCCTCCAGAGAGGTTTCCCCCTTCAGGTTCTGCCCCTGTCCTTCAGTCTGCAGACAGACCTGAGCAGTTGTGAACTCCATTGTGGCTGTTTCCCCAGCAGCGTCGGTTCTGCCAGAGCAGATCCTGAAAGCCCGGTCAGCGTTTTCTCCACACGCTACAGCACTGACCACACTCTTCCTCCTCCAGTAGCCGCTGTGTCAGGGGGCAGAGCTTGCTGGTAGGCTGGCAGTGAGGACCGTGTTAAGAGATGATGTCATCCTGTAACAAAGGAAAAGGGCTGGAATTCCAAACAGGTGTTTCAGGCAGTGGAGAAAAGTGGGTTCTCTGGGAGAGAGGTTCTCCCTCTGGAGGGAACACTGAGCTTTGGGACTCTGCAGAACGTTTACATGAACAAAGGAAAGGAAAGGGAAAAGCCGGAAAAGCATTACAGGCTCCTTTAAAAACATATTAAACACTGTTTTCCTGACTCTAGAATACATCGTTGGAGGCTGCTTAGATTTCAATTTGAATACAAATATGTTTGTGTGTGTGTGTGTGTGTGTGTGTGTGTGTGTGTGTGTGTGTGTGTGTGAGACAGGAGTGCTACAGGTGAAGCGTGGCATGATATAATGTTGGCATGTTTGGGCGGGAAGCCGTGTGACCCCGCCTCTGGAAATGAAGCGGAGGAATGCGGGAGTAACGTTGCCTATGCTTACTTTGTCTCCTTCATCTTCCTCTGCTCGTTCTTGGTGAGGAAAACTCTTCTTCACTTCACAAAAACAACATGTTTAATGCTTTACTGTAACACTTTCTTGTAAATATAAGCTCATTTTGAAACTGATGCCTGTGATATGTTCCAAAAAAGTTGAGACAGAAGCGATTGAACACTAGGAACACTAGGAGTCCTTTATGGGTGAGGGTGGGTCGATACTCACTACTTGGCTAAAAATGCATCTAACGGAATTACATTCCTCAGTTGAGGGTTTGATCCATTTAGACCCTCCACAGTCAATAATATCATCAAAAGACGATGAAAATCTCTGTGCGTAAAGGAAAAGGCTGAAAATCAGTTGTGGTTGACCCTCAGAGAGCCACTGCATTAACAACAAGATCAGACGTGGGCTTAGGCTGCGTTCACATTACCAGGCTGAAGTGGCACAAGTCTGATTCAGATCTGGAGTTTACAGGACTGTGTGGACGCAAATCTGGTCTGTAACACATCAATCCGACCTGAGCCACCTTCATATGTGGTCCTAGATCGGATACGTATCCGATTCGTGGCCATGTGACCTCAATGTGACCTCAGATCGGAGTTCATGTACCTGCGCCATCATTCAGCGTTACCATGGCAACAGCGCCGAACAGCCGTTAAAGCCTGTAAACGGTGGAAAAGCAGCTCATCTCACCTTTTCCTCCTCCGTCTGGCTCTAATAATGAAGCTGAGAGCTGATCAGAGTTAATGATCTTCTCAGCGAAGCTCGTTCTGCTCGTTAGTTTGTGCTGATGATGCAGTGATTCAGTCACGTGACGTCACTGAGTAGGAGGAGCTCATGAGGGTCAGTTCAGGAGCCGGTTCATCACATTAATGACGGATTAGAGTCTCTGACCTAAACGAGTCAGAACCGTCGATTCAGAGAGACCGGATCTGAGCAGATAATCGGATTTGAGCAGCGAGGCAGTAATGCCTTAGAAATATACTCCCAATATCCAACACCGCCGACTGCTCTGAGCTGCATGTGTTGTAGTCTGAGAAGTCAGTCCAGATCGTTAATGCAGAGGATGAAGGCTTTGTTAGTCTTTATTCTCATTCCTCAATATAATGTACAACATTCAAATATAGAGAGTGTATATTTACAAATAAAAGAGTACAGTTCATAATGTGGCTTTAAATCTTGTGCTTTTGTACGGTTTTCAATGTGTGTGTGTGTGTGTGTGTGTGTGTGTGTGTGTGTGTCTAGATGCTGAATCTGTTTGTTGCTGTTATCATGGATAATTTTGAGTACCTGACTCGGGACTCCTCCATTCTGGGTCCCCATCACCTGGACGAGTACGTGAGGATTTGGGCAGAGTATGACCCGGCAGCCTGGTGAGCGCACACACACACACACACACACACACACACACACACACACACACACACACAGATACACACAAACACACACACACACACACAGATACATACAAACACACAGATACACACACACACACACACACATACACACATATACATACACTCTCTCTCTCTCTCTCTCTCTCTCTCTCTCTCACACACACACACACTCTCACACACACACACACACATACACACAAACACACACACACAGATATACACAGATACACACAAACACACACACAGACACACACACAGATGTACACAGATACACACAAACACTCACACACACAGATGTACACAGATACACACAAACACACACACAGATACACACACAGACACACACAAACACACACAGACACACACACAGATATACACAGATACACACACACACACACACACAGATACACACACACACACTCGCACACACACACACACATATACACACAAACACACATACACAAACACACAGATGCACACACGCACACACAGACACACACGCATATAGACACACAACATTGTATCTGAACCCAAAACCTGGACACCCATCTTGTAAACACATGATGTTAAATATATTATCACACATTTAAAGCTAATTTTCCTCCTTATCCCAGATGTGGTCAGTCACCCAGGAAACGCGTGACATCTGCCGATTTGTGCTGCTGCTGTGTTCAGCTAAGGTTTCTGATTGTAGTTATTGGTTTATAAGCTTTCTTAACTTATTGATTCATTAATTAAGGAGCAAACGTCAGACACCAGACCTGCCCTGAGTGACTACATTTGGAGTGAAGGAGTGAAAATTGTGTACACGTTTCACTAAAACGTCCTGGAAGCTGTCACTCCTGCAGTCTCTCCTTCAGCTAGACTAGCTCCATTTGGAAAGTTAGGCGCAGCTTTCCTAAAGCAAAGGGCTTCAGAGTGGCGGCAGTCTGCTCTCTCGCTGACCCCTTCTGTGGGACATCACAAGCCCCAAGCGTCCTTCTCCCTGATGACACGCATCCTGATGTACATGCACTTGTTGTGCAGGTGCTTCGTTTTCCAGTGCCATGCCAGATCAACAAACGCGTGCTGACCTGTCCTCCTCCACTCAGTCTGGGATATACAGCTAATTATTTATTCACTTATTTTATTCATAGATAGGGACGGGGCAGATTAACGAGTTAAAGGTGCCATAGAATGCATTTATTTTGTATTTACAGTTTTCTCTCATGTCTGTATAGAAAGTATGTGTGAAAAATGTGATTCAGCCCCAGAAGGAAACGAGCAGTGTTCCCTTTTTAGGGAGCTGATGAATAATGTATTGGTGTTTTACAACAAGGCTTACGAAGAAGCAGCATGTCAAAATAGACACAGGCAGAAAACGAACCTTGGAGTAAATAAGCCGGTCCTCGTGTTGTTTGGTCAGCTATACTAGTTACTCTGAGCTTTCTAGTCGCTCGCGTTCGAGCTCGACAACAATACAAAGTGAATTGAAGTTATTAACTCGCTGTGAAGCTCTCGGTTTAAGACCTGCTTCAGCCATCAGCTTCAGTCTCACAGCAGGGCTGTTTGCAGGCTGCTGTTGGGGTTGTGGTGCTGAGCCAAGCTGCTCAATGCTGTCCGAGCTTTGAGAAGCTGTCCGGAGTGAAATGAGCAGAGAGCTCTGAGTCAAAGCTGCCGGGATCCTGTTAGAGATGCGGGAGCTGAAGTCGGCTTCATACACACATTTCCCATTCCACCTTAAATGGTGCCGCAGCGCCTGTGTAAGCTGTAACATTTAGGGTGGAACAATAATATCAGTTAAGAAGCCGGTGAATAGGAAGCCATTCAGCCTGGTTTAAAGGCAAACATCAGCCACATTAAAGGCCATCAGCCAGGCCTTCAGAGCCTGGAACATCACATAGGATTCTGCACATAGGATACCTCAGCGGCTGGTGGATGCATAAAACTGTGGCTGTAAATATTAATGAATGAAGACGGTTACATAACACTTTAGGATTTTGGGAATTGGCGCGTTTTACTGGCCTCTTTTGCAAATGCAAGATTTGTCTTTGAAGAAGGCGACAGCAGTGTTTGAGGTTCACTGGGGGTCAGTTCCACAGACTGAACTCCGTGGTCAACTAAGCCAGTGTAAATACAGTTTTCTATTCTATGGCACCTTCAACCCAACGACAAATTTGCCGTGCAGTGCAATGTAGTCAGTTAGAGGCCTGATGTTATTCATAAACAATTCAAATAAACAAAACATTTGCCGATGGTTAGGGTGAGGCTTAGATAAGCTAATATCTGTTTAGCAGAAGCTAAAAAAGAAAAAGAAGAGTTAGAAACAATATTACCGTTATTTTGCTGTAATATTGAATGTGTTTATATAGGTACACGGCTAATTATATAGGTAAATAATGAATTATATGCACATTTAAATGACTTTTTATTGATACATTTAGGCTTGTTTTAGTCCCAAAAAAGACAAAGACAAATTTTCAAGTTTAAAAAATAACAATTCAAACCCTAATCAAATGCATCCTTTTCTACTCAACTGAAAGCTTAGAATCTGCACTTTCCACAAGACTTTCCCACTTTCGTCAATAAGCTGATAAAATATAGTATAAACTTACAGTATGTCTCTTATCAGTGACCTCTGAAGGTTAAATAAACAGACTAAACGAGTGAGATGGAGAAACAAACAGATGCACTCTTAAAAAAACAGCTGAATGTCAAGGGCATAAAGAAAACCCTGTGCATGGCAAATTTCAGACCTGACAATGACTTAATTCTGCGGTTGTTGGGCTCAGGTGTGCATGGCTCCACAGGCTATAGCTCTGGCTTCAGTCCTGTCCCCCTACTGCATACACACCTCCACAAAATACACCTCCTGTATTTTGACTGGTTAACTCGCCTCCAGACGTTGCTGTATGCAGTTCTTTAAATTAAGTCATTGGCCTTGCCGAGTTGAGAGGTGTTTTCTTGTGCACGGTGAATACTGCTCCAGTGCCTGCCATCTCTCTCTCTCTGTCTCTACAGCGCTGAAGATCATCTGAAGGACAGTTGGTCCAGTTTTTCAGAGTTTAAAACCACCTGTAGTTGCTGTCGGAGTGTGCTGTGGGCTGGGAGTGAGGGAGTTTTGGTTGCAGAGGGATTCCTTGAATTTCAACCACACTCTCAACTGGACGTTTGTCACATTGTTATTTTTATAGTAGTTTGATTCTTTCATGTCCTAAATGTAGTTTAACCCTTATAGGTCAATGATGTCTTATGCAACATCAAAAGACATCATATATAAAATAATAAATATCCCAGGAACGTGACATTCTAGAGACTTTTATTCTGCCCAGATGGGTAGTGTTGCACCACCGACAAGTCAGGAACACAGCCTCCAATGGGTCGACAAGTCAGGAACACAGTCTCCAGTGGGTCAACAAGTCAGGAACAAGGCCTCCATTGGGTCAACAAGTCAGGAACACAGCCTCTGATGGGTCAACAAGTCAGGAACACAGCCTCCGATGGGTCGACAAGTCAGGAACACAGCCCCCGATGGGTCGACAAGTCAGGAACACAGCCTCCGATGGGTCGACAAGTCAGGAACACAGCCTCCGATGGGTCGACAAGTCAGGAACACAGCCTCCGATGGGTCGACAAGTCAGGAACACAGCCTCCGATGGGTCGACAAGTCAGGAACACAGCCTCCGATGGGTCGACAAGTCAGGAACACAGCCTCCGATGGGTCGACAAGTCAGGAACACAGCCTCCGATGGGTCGACAAGTCAGGAACACAGCCTCCGATGGGTCGACAAGTCAGGAACACAGCCTCTGATGGGTCGACAAGTCAGGAACACAGCCTCTGATGGGTCGACAAGTCAGGAACACAGCCTCTGATGGGTCGACAAGTCAGGAACACAGCCTCTGATGGGTCGACAAGTCAGGAACACAGCCTCTGATGGGTCGACAAGTCAGGAACACAGCCTCTGATGGGTCGACAAGTCAGGAACACAGCCTCTGATGGGTCGACAAGTCAGGAACACAGCCTCTGATGGGTCGACAAGTCAGGAACACAGCCTCTGATGGGTCGACAAGTCAGGAACACAGCCTCTGATGGGTCGACAAGTCAGGAACACAGCCTCTGATTGGTCGACAAGTCAAAGACTCTCTGACTGGTCAGCTCCACAGCCTCCATTTGGTTGACAAGTCAGGAGCACAGTCTCTGATTTCTCAGCAAATCAGGACCACACCATCTGATTGGTCAGCAAGTCAAGAACAGGGCCTCAGATTGGTAAACAAGTCAGGAGCACAACCTCTGATTGGCTGACAAGTCAGGAACCCAGCCTCGGATTGGTTGACAAGTCAGAAACACTGCCTTAAATTAGTGGTTGAGTCAGGAACACAGCCTCTAATTAGTCGACAACTCAGGATCATGGCTTCTAATTGGTCAAGAAGTCAGGAACACAGCCTCTTATTGGTGAACAGACACAAGGGGATGTGACAACATTGGAACCCTCATTAGAAGGCACATCACTGCCCTTCCAAGAAACAATGAATGTCTCTAGCATGCAGCGTTTATGAGATTTATTCTCTTATGTACGACATCACTTTACATCGTATACAAAATCATCAACCTGTAAGGCTTAATGGGCAAGCAACAGAACATGTTCTGATTGGTCAGAAGTGATGGAATTTTGTCTAAATCAGTAGTCCAAAAATCAGGTTGACCAGAAGTCTAAATCTAATAATCTATGATAGCAAAACACTTTTAAGCCATATGGTGCGTTTGAACTCGGGCACAGAGAATATATGAAGGGAAGGAAATGTAAAATTTCAGCTACATACATTAAACAAGTCCTGTAAAGTATTACCAAAATAATAAACTTTTAAATACCTAACTCCGTATAAAGAGGGATAGAGTTTCCCCCATGAACAAACAATAGTCAAACAAAAAGGTCCTGCTAATGAAGACAGAAGCCAAACATTACCCATTTACATGGGAGTCAGTGCTTTTGCAATCACAAAGAATTCATCCATGGTCGATAAACAGCTACATACAGAATTTTGTATTTACTTATTTTCCGCTGTTTATTTTGTGATTGTTCCGTGATTGCAGTTAAATGAAAATCAGTAGGTTACACTGATTATTTTACATTTACATTTACATTTACAGCATTTAGCAGACGCTCTTATCCAGAGCGACTTACAAGAAGTGCTTTGTCAATCTAGAGAAAGTATCTTTGCTAGTTATCAATAGCTTAGAGAAAAAGACAGTCCTGAGCTCAGATACTGCTAGAAACAAATGTCACTGCAGACACCAAGAGAAAAAGAACCAGAGTTGAGCGCAGAACTCTGTGCCATTCAATGCAATACAATAACAATAAGATACAATACAATAAATAAAATACGTGCAGCTTATAGTTCAATGCTCATTTAAGTGCTGTGTAAAGAGACGGTCTTCAGTCTGCGTTTGAAGACAGTGAGAGACTCTGCTGTTCAGACAGCCAGTGGGAGTTCATTCCCCCACCTGGGTGCCAGTACAGAGAACATTCTCCACGCTGGTCTTCCATGCACCTGGAAGGATGGCGGGTCAAGCCGAGCTGTACTCGAAGCTCGAAGGACTCGTGGTACAGTTCGAGATTTCACCATTGCCATCAAGTCGGTAGGGGCTGGTCCATTTTTGGCTTTGTAGGCCAGCGTTAGGGTTTAAATCTGATGCAGCTACAGGAAGCCAGTGAAGGGAGCGCAGCAGTGGGGTGACGTGGCTGAACTTAGGCAGATTGAAGACGAGCCGTGCTGCCGCATTTTGGATGAGTTGCAGAGGCTTGATGGTCTGCATGGGAAGACCTGCCAAGAGCGAGTTGCAGTAGTCAAGCCTTCAGATGACCAGAGACTGCACTAGCACCTGGGTGGCCTCTCGGGTGAGCAAGGGTCGGGTCCTCCGGATGTTGTACAGTAGATACCTGCATGACCGAGTCAGGTTCGCGATGTGAGTCGAGAACGATAACTGGCCATCCAGGGTCACACCAAGACTTCTTGCCTCTGCAGATGGAACAATCCGGAGTTCTCGAATGAGATAGCAAGATCATGATGAGGACCTGCAGTTGCAGGGATGAATATCAGCTCAGTCTTGCTGGGATTGAGCTTCAGGTGGTGAGCTGCCATCCATGTAGAGATGTCAGACAGGCATGTCATATTTGCTTGCATTTCAAACTCCAAAGCTGACTTCAGGCTTCGATCACTTGAAAGTTAACATATTAACCCTCTGGGATCCTTAAGCTCAACACGATGTTTCAATACCTGTCTGTGTCTCTTTGTGATGATCCAGTTCAGAAATCCAGTTCAATCACTTCCTGAAACCTTAGAGCCGCCCTTTCCATTCCATTATATCTCGAGATCCTACGAGACTCACATCTGGAGTTATGAGCCTGTGAAGAGGGGCTGGGATGTACGTCATCTGCCTCTCACCGTGTGGAGCTGCTGGATTCATGTGTCCGTCTACATTCTGTGTGAAACTGACCGACGGACACTCAGGAGATCACTAAGGACTGACCGTCACGCCGGATACCCTTCTTTCTTCATTCAGTCCACATCGGAGACTCGTGTGAAACGGCGTCAGAGAGTTTCCAGCTGCTGAAGCTGCTGCAGCGGGTTTGGAAAGTAGTGATGAAGATAACGGAGCGTTTAGATATGAAACATCCTGTTCTATGAAGAACCTTTAAAGGAGAGTTTAAGAAGATGTACAGAAATCGAGACCCCAGAGGGTTAAAAATGTTCCGAATTGGTCTTGAACTTTCATGCGATCAGAATGTGTCTAGAAGCTCCCTCTACAGTGTCCACTCCACAGCGAGCACAGGTGCAGGGTGGAAGATGACTCAAACTGTCCTTCAAATAATCTGGGTGGTTTGACTGGGTGGAGACAGGGGAGCAGCTATGAGAGCACCACTGGGGTTTGGTTTGGTGTGTGAATTCTCAATGGATGTGTGTGCTTTTTCTATTCTTGTTCTTTTTATTTTCTCTCCCTTTCCCTCTCTCTCTCTCTGTCTCTCTCGCTCGCTCTCTCTCTCTCTCTCTCGCTCTATCTCTCTCTCTCTCTCTCTCTATCTCTCTCTCTCTCTGTACCCCCTTCCCTCTAACCTCCCTGTGTTTTTCTTGCAGCGGGCGCATTCATTATAAGGATATGTACAGTTTATTGCGGGTTATCGACCCCCCACTGGGCTTAGGCAAGAAATGTCCTCATAGGGTGGCCTGCAAGGTTTGGACCCTCTAAACCAAAAAACCTCAGCACCTGCTCGCAGTGGAGACTGGAATGAATGTTGCTTTTCTTTTTTCCTTTTTCTTTATCTTCTCAGTTTGTTTTACTTCTCCTCCACGATTTTTCCGTTTCTCTCTCGATTCATTCTTAAAAGCTGTTTTTGTTTTGTTTTGATTTGTTTTTTTGTTTTCCCACACCATCTCTACATAAATGCATTCTGATATGAAAACGAGAATGTGCGGGACAATGCAGAAACCGCAAGGGAAAGCATGACATGCACTTGCCACAGAACTCTCGGTTTGCTCCGACTCACAAAACACACAGACTCCAAAGCCAGATGATTCACAGGCAAACCAAGCAAATGAGAACTTGTTTTGAAAAGGCTAAATTAAGCGGCCATCTCTGTGGTATGTTTTCTGCTTGCTGTGAGACGATGCCTGGGCAGCCTGGGGAACAAACGCAGCGTGCATTGTTCTGGTTTGGGCCAGCAGGGAGGGAGGGTGGGGGACAGAAACTGCATTGACGTGACTGCCATCCTACATCCGAATCAGAGCAGCGGGGCTTTTCCTGCCTGTCCGAAGCCTCGCTGCTTGTTCTATGCGACCGCTCACTGATCTCATAGAATGCTTTTCTTTTTTATTGTTTCTTAAAAAGTAGGACTACAACATAGTGATGCACTGAATGGAAGTTCTTGGCCGAAACTACAACCAAAACCAAAATTTAGGATACACATGGTGGAAACCTTGAACCAGTTTTGGTCTTTTTGGTCTCCCTACGCTTCCTGTAGTGTATTACAGTCTGTCAGAGCGACTGTGTGGATCATATGAACATTATAGAGCTTTTTAAATGAAACAGTAGAAGCCGTATCGCCCCCTACGCTTCCTGTAGTGTATTACAGTCTGTCAGAGCGACTGTGTGGATCATATCAACATTATAGAGCTTTTTAAATGGAACAGTAGAAGCCGTATCGCCCCCTACGCTTCCTGTAGTGTATTACAGTCTGTCAGAGCGACTGTGTGG
Organism: Pygocentrus nattereri; assembly: GCF_015220715.1. Classification (NCBI taxonomy): domain Eukaryota; kingdom Metazoa; phylum Chordata; class Actinopteri; order Characiformes; family Serrasalmidae; genus Pygocentrus; species Pygocentrus nattereri. The sequence continues at coordinate 612,606 of NC_051235.1, read as the reverse complement.
ATCATATGAACGTTATAGAGCTTTTTAAATGAAACAGTAGAAGCCATATCGCCCCCTACGCTTCCTGTAGTGTATTACAGTCTGTCAGAGCGACTGTGTGGATCATATGAACATTATAGAGCTTTTTAAATGAAACAGTAGAAGCCGTATCGCCCCCTATGCTTCCTGTAGTGTATTACAGTCTGTCAGAGCGACTGTGTGGATCATATGAACATTATAGAGCTTTTTAAATGAAACAGTAGAAGCCGTATCGCCCCCTACGCTTCCTGTAGTGTATTACAGTCTGTCAGAGCGACCGTGTGGATCATATGAACATTATAGAGCTTTTTAAATGAAACAGTAGAAGCCGTATCGCCCCCTACGCTTCCTGTAGTGTATTACAGTCTGTCAGAGCGACCGTGTGGATCATATGAACATTATAGAGCTTTTTAAATGAAACAGTAGAAGCCGTATCGCCCCCTACGCTTCCTGTAGTGTATTACAGTCTGTCAGAGCGACTGTGTGGATCATATGAACATTATAGAGCTTTTTAAATGAAACAGTAGAAGCCGTATCGCCCCCTACGCTTCCTGTAGTGTATTACAGTCTGTCAGAGCGACTGTGTGGATCATATGAACATTATAGAGCTTTTTAAATGAAACAGTAGAAGCCGTATCGCCCCCTATGCTTCCTGTAGTGTATTACAGTCTGTCAGAGCGACTGTGTGGATCATATGAACATTATAGAGCTTTTTAAATGAAACAGTAGAAGCCGTATCGCCCCCTACGCTTCCTGTAGTGTATTACAGTCTGTCAGAGCGACCGTGTGGATCATATGAACATTATAGAGCTTTTTAAATGAAACAGTAGAAGCCGTATCGCCCCCTACGCTTCCTGTAGTGTATTACAGTCTGTCAGAGCGACCGTGTGGATCATATGAACATTATAGAGCTTTTTAAATGAAACAGTAGAAGCCGTATCGCCCCCTACGCTTCCTGTAGTGTATTACAGTCTGTCAGAGCGACTGTGTGGATCATATGAACATTATAGAGCTTTTTAAATGAAACAGTAGAAGCCGTATCGCCCCCTACGCTTCCTGTAGTGTATTACAGTCTGTCAGAGCGACTGTGTGGATCATATGAACATTATAGAGCTTTTTAAATGAAACAGTAGAAGCCGTATCGCCCCCTACGCTTCCTGTAGTGTATTACAGTCTGTCAGAGCGACTGTGTGGATCATATGAACATTATAGAGCTTTTTAAATGAAACAGTAGAAGCCGTATCGCCCCCTATGCTTCCTGTAGTGTATTACAGTCTGTCAGAGCGACTGTGTGGATCATATGAACATTATAGAGCTTTTTAAATGAAACAGTAGAAGCCGTATCGCCCCCTACGCTTCCTGTAGTGTATTACAGTCTGTCAGAGCGACCGTGTGGATCATATGAACATTATAGAGCTTTTTAAATGAAACAGTAGAAGCCGTATCGCCCCCTACGCTTCCTGTAGTGTATTACAGTCTGTCAGAGCGACCGTGTGGATCATATGAACATTATAGAGCTTTTTAAATGAAACAGTAGAAGCCGTATCGCCCCCTACGCTTCCTGTAGTGTATTACAGTCTGTCAGAGCGACTGTGTGGATCATATGAACATTATAGAGCTTTTTAAATGAAACAGTAGAAGCCGTATCGCCCCCTACGCTTCCTGTAGTGTATTACAGTCTGTCAGGGGGACTGTGTGGATCATATGAACATTATACAGTTTTTTAAATGAAACAGTAGAAGCCGTATCGCCCCCTACGCTTCCTGTAGTGTATTACAGTCTGTCAGAGCGACTGTGTGGATCATATGAACATTATAGAGCTTTTTAAATGAAACAGTAGAAGCCGTATCGCCCCCTACGCTTCCTGTAGTGTATTACAGTCTGTCAGAGCGACTGTGTGGATCATATGAACATTATAGAGCTTTTTAAATGAAACAGTAGAAGCTGTATCGCCCCCTACGCTTCCTGTAGTGTATTACAGTCTGTCAGAGCGACTGTGTGGATCATATGAACATTATAGAGCTTTTTAAATGAAACAGTAGAAGCCGTATCGCCCCCTACGCTTCCTGTAGTGTATTACAGTCTGTCAGAGCGACTGTGTGGATCATATGAACATTATAGAGCTTTTTAAATGAAACAGTAGAAGCCGTATCGCCCCCTACGCCTCCTGTAGTGTATTACAGTCTGTCAGAGCGACTGTGTGGATCATATGAACATTATAGAGCTTTTTAAATGAAACAGTAGAAGCCGTATCGCCCCCTACGCTTCCTGTAGTGTATTACAGTCTGTCAGAGCGACTGTGTGGATCATATGAACATTATAGAGCTTTTTAAATGAAACAGTAGAAGCCGTATCGCCCCCTACGCTTCCTGTAGTGTATTACAGTCTGTCAGAGCGACTGTGTGGATCATATGAACATTATAGAGCTTTTTAAATGAAACAGTAGAAGCCGTATCGCCCCCTATGCTTCCTGTAGTGTATTACAGTCTGTCAGAGCGACTGTGTGGATCATATGAACATTATAGAGCTTTTTAAATGAAACAGTAGAAGCCGTATCGCCCCCTACGCTTCCTGTAGTGTATTACAGTCTGTCAGTGACTGTGTGGATCATATGAGCATTATAGAGCTTTTTAAATGAAACAGTAGAAGCCGTATCGCCCCCTACGCTTCCTGTAGTGTATTACAGTCTGTCAGTGACTGTGTGGATCATATGAGCATTATAGAGCTTTTTAAATGAAACAGTAGAAGCCGTATCGCCCCCTACGCTTCCTGTAGTGTATTACAGTCTGTCAGAGCGACTGTGTGGATCATATGAACATTATAGAGCTTTTTAAATGAAACAGTAGAAGCCGTATCGCCCCCTACGCTTCCTGTAGTGTATTACAGTCTGTCAGAGCGACTGTGTGGATCATCTGAACATTATAGAGCTTTTTAAATGAAACAGTAGAAGCCGTATCGCCCCCTACGCTTCCTGTAGTGTATTACAGTCTGTCAGAGCGACTGTGTGGATCATATGAGCATTATAGAGCTTTTTAAATGAAACAGTAGAAGCCGTATCGCCCCCTACGCTTCCTGTAGTGTATTACAGTCTGTCAGAGCGACTGTGTGGATCATATGAACATTATAGAGCTTTTTAAATGAAACAGTAGAAGCCGTATCGCCCCCTACGCTTCCTGTAGTGTATTACAGTCTGTCAGAGCGACTGTGTAGATCATATGAACATTATAGAGCTTTTTAAATGAAACAGTAGAAGCCGTATCGCCCCCTACGCTTCCTGTAGTGTATTACAGTCTGTCAGAGCGACTGTGTGGATCATATGAACATTATAGAGCTTTTTAAATGAAACAGTAGAAGCCGTATCGCCCCCTACGCTTCCTGTAGTGTATTACAGTCTGTCAGAGCGACTGTGTGGATCATATGATCATTATAGAGCTTTTTAAATGAAACAGTAGAAGCCGTATCGCCCCCTACGCTTCCTGTAGTGTATTACAGTCTGTCAGAGCGACTGTGTGGATCATATGAGCATTATAGAGCTTTTTAAATGAAACAGTAGAAGCCGTATCGCCCCCTACGCTTCCTGTAGTGTATTACAGTCTGTCAGAGCGACTGTGTGGATCATATGAACATTATAGAGCTTTTTAAATGAAACAGTAGAAGCTGTATCGCCCCCTACGCTTCCTGTAGTGTATTACAGTCTGTCAGAGCGACTGTGTGGATCATCTGAACATTATAGAGCTTTTTAAATGAAACAGTAGAAGTCGTATCGCCCCCTAAGCTTCCTGTAGTGTATTACAGTGTCTTTTTCAGTCAGAACATTCTTTATTATTTTACCTGGAAATATTATTTTCGGCCAATAATTTCCAGCCAAACTTTCGGTGCATCCCTACTACAAATCCCAGCAACCCCTCCCTCCCAACCCCCCCACCCCCACCCCGTTAACCTAACCCACAGACCCAGCCAATACGGAGCATTCACCAATCTCTCCGACCCCCCCCCCCCCCCACCTCCCCCACCCCCTACCTCTGATCAAAGCAATAACCTCTGTGTCTTTTCTTTCTTTCTTTTCCCTTTGTTTTTCTTTTATATTATTTTTCTTTACTTTCCGTCCACACTCCCCCTGGTCTGACCCATCTGTGTCCTGCCCCATCTCCGTTTTTGCGTTTGTGTTTGTTTGTTTGTTGTTTTATTGTTTGTTTGTGGGGGTCTGCAGCGGCAGGATCAGTTTCAGTGATATGTATGAGATGCTGCGGCTCATGTGCCCGCCGCTGGGCCTGGGGAAGCGCTGCCCGGCGCGGGTGGCATACAAGGTTAGAGGGCAGCTGGGCATCCGGGCATCTCTCCGCTCATGCCCGTCAGAGCTGCCCGTTTCTCTCTGTTAGTGTTGGTGTTGGTGAGCTCCTGTATTTTGTGAAAGTTGGTGAAAGTGAAGTGTTAGCCAGCCCACCTGCACTCATACACGTACATCCACCGGAGAGCGAGAAGAGGGCAAGTCTTGTCAGTCCTTCTGCACCGTACGCGCTTCACCACGCACTCCAACACACATACAGCACCACGCGGTCGGCTCCTCAGACCCTTAGAAGTCCAGAGCCATTGTGGTCCCACGATGCAGCTGATCTGCGGTTATAAAATGACGCATTTCCATTCAGTTTGGGTGGATTTGAATGAGCATTTCTGCTCGTTTCACCACTGAAAAACCATAAAAACACGTAGGCTGTGGCCAAAATTTGAAACTGTCAGTGTCCAAAAAAATGGCTTTTATTTTTCTCCGTCTTTTGAACACAGGAACTGCTGCACTGTGTGGAAATCTCATCCCGAATGGACCAATAGAAATGCTCCAAATTAGCTTGGAATAAAATCTAGCCACTCATTTAATATTACTGCTATTAATATTAGTAGTATAATCACTCTGTAGGTAGTCTGACCAGAGGAGGACGGGTCCCCCCTGGTGAGCCTGGTTCCTCCCAAGGTTTCTCCCTCAGCTCTGAGGGAGGTTCTCCTGGCCACCGTCGCCCCCTGGCTTGCCCACCTGGGGGTTTTACAGTCCTGTTCCTGGAATTCTGTGAAGCTGCTTTGTGACATCATCAGTTG
>NC_051235.1:497500-605000 GCF_015220715.1 Pygocentrus nattereri | reverse complement strand
GTTACTTCATTTTTGGTTCCTGCTCAGGATCGGTACCAACAGGGCCGGCTGGTGCTCGAGAGCGTTCTCCGTGTTCTGTAACACCTGCAGCTGAAGCTCCGACAATCGGCCAGATTCTTTACCTTCTGGGTGAAGATAAAGAGACGAGCACTCCTACATCAATAAGAGCACCAGAACGTGACCTAGAACAGTGAGCTGGTGTGTCGATTGGTACTAGAGAACTGTTCTTATTCCATTGGCTGACCCAAATGACAATTGGGTTGTTAAACATGGTTGTTCTAAGAACTCTAACCGCCTCTCCAGCAGGTCAAAAATGACTTCGAACTAGAACCGCCGTCAATCTTTGAGCACAGCTTAGAACTTTAGCTTGGTTGTGTGAATTGAACAGACGTTTTGCGCGGTCTTTGACTTTGCCAGGCTCTGTGCGGTATGTTGTGGGATCTGTGAATGACGAAAGGACGTTCTGCAAGGTATTTCATTCAGGAGACTTTCATACTGAAGCGAGTCCATCAGTAAAGATCAGACAAGCTTCTTCAGCTCTTAAGCCTCCTGCAGTGGAGACCGTAGGAACGCGCTACAAAAAGCTTACCTGACAGGCCCAAAGTATGGAAGCAAGCAGTGATGTCTTCAACTGTCATAAATATTTTACGGTTAAGTCCATTTCAAATGTTAATTGCCAAAGCAGTTTGTTCCAGAATGTTCTGCTGCTGTTATGGTGCTGCACTCATACCGTAAACTCTCAGGAGGAAAGGTCACTGGGGTGGAACCCTCAAGGCTCCATCTCAGCACCTTCATTCAGGGAACATATCTGAACCATAATCCACTGAAATGATCTGTTCTAAGCTGGACTGACTCCACACACCCCGCCTCGCCTCGCCTCCAGGCTTTTACTCTACTGCTTTGTTTTAAAACATTCGGTTATGAAAAGGAACAAATACCAACTTTTCACCTGGAGAACCTGATTTAAGCTCCACAATCAGACCTTAAACCCACTGCTGGAGCTTTGAGGGAACTGCTACACTGTTTGGACCTCGATGGAGGAAAACGTTCCTGAACAGAACCTTCATTTCTGACAGTGTAGTATATTCTTCAATCTCCACGTTCCCATGTTACCTCATCTGGTTGAGCTGAGGAACCTTGAGGAACTTCTGTATAGAGGAATGAGATGGATCTGGTTACAATAAAATCAACAGGAGCGTAACTGATTCACGAGCAACGTGCCACCACAAGCATGAACATAATAGCCTGGGAACCGTTCAGCTTTACCATTCGCACCAACTCAGGATTTAAATTCTCATCAGCAGAAGCAGCTTGTTCAGGTTTGAGCGAGATGAGCGGCTGCTGCGCGATATAAACTCACAATGCTGTAAAAATGGTTAGTTCAGAGTGTTTACCACTACGCCTGCACAGCTACATATCGCAGCGAAATGATTTCACTGCAGAATATAAAAGTAACTGTGGGCCAAATCGTCAGGGAGGTCAATAAGTCTGGATCAGAATCAGTGTCTCTGTGATTTCAGCGTTTACTGTAGTTTTAAATACCAGATTAGCATCTCCAGCTTTTTTATACATCATTCCAGTTCAGCAGTTGTCAAAATGTCTTGATAAATGGACAAATAGAAACACTCGGAAAAAACTCATTACATTAAGTTACATCGGAGGGAAAGAATGTTTTTGCCTTCTACTGTAAAGTAGCCAGGTTAGAGATACACTTTGTGGCCAAAAGTATGTGGACATCTGACTACCACACCTGTGTGATCTCCTTGGTCATCCCATTCTAAAGCCATTAAAACTATTATTCCTCCTCCACCAAACTTTACTGTTGGCTCTGCATTCCATTCTCCTGGCATTTGCCAAACCCAGATTCATCATCAGACTGACCGTTAAAGAAGATTCATCACTCCAGAGAACACGGTTCCACTGATCCAGAGTCCAGTGTCAGCACTTTACACCCCTCCAGCTGACACTTGGCATTGCACATAATGATCTTAGGCCTGTGTGCAGCTGCTCAGCCATAGAGACCCATTTCATGATGATCTTGACACCCAGTTCTTGTGCAGATGTTACTTCCAGAGGTAGTTTGGAGCTCTGTAGTGAGTGAAGCTACAGAGGATAGGGGTTTTTACACTCTCTGAGTTTGTGTGGTCTATGGCTTTATGGCTGAGCTGTCGTTGCTCCATTTCACAATAATAGCACTTACTGTTGTCTGGGGCAGATGTAGCAGGGCAGAAAGTTCACAAACTGACTTGTGGCAGAGGCAGCATCCTATGACAGAGCCACATTCAAAAGTTACTGAGCTCTTCAGTACAAACCTCCACTGCCGTGTTTGCCTGTGTTGTACTATTGGCAGTGGGTGTGCCTGAAACACACCTTTTAATTAGGAGGGGTTTCCAGATACTTTTGGCCATATAATGTACATTTGTACTTTTTTGGACAGCAGCAATAAATGACATAAATTGTGTGTCTGTATTATCTATGAAAACCTAAAGGTCAAATCGCTATCGGCCTGTTATCGGATCGGGGAGGGGCAATAATCTGGATCCCTAAAACAGATTACTGCCCCTTATTTCTTAAAAAAATACCGTTTTAATGTTTATTTTTAAAAAGTTAGCACTGCTTCCAAACTTTCAGCCTGTAGATTATCATGTGTCCATTCACTGTGAGCTTTGTGGCTAAACTCTTGGGTTGTTTGGGACGTTTCTGCTTGGAGTTTTTACGCTACATGTCTGTAATCTGTTAGATTCAGTTGGGGTTCTGTCGGCCTTGTCGGCCTTCCTGCACATCACTCTCCCCCCTTTCCCCCTCACTCTCTCTTGTTTCTTTTATTTCTGTCAAGCAAATCATCCCTCTCTCGCTCTTTTCCTGACCATTCCTTCCATCCATCGCCAAGCGTACGCCCACCCGTCGCCTGCTTCATTGTTTTTTTTTATCTGTGGAAACATCTCATGGCCTTCCAGTCTGGAGTGAACTAACCTGTGCTCCAACCCTACACCTGGCCGGTGTCTAACCCAGCCCCTCGTCCTCTTCTCACTCTCTCTAACTCCGTAATTCTGTAACTCCGCAGGGAATGCCACTCTAAACTGACATTAGTGACTGACCGCACCCGTCCTGCATTGAGAGATCAGAAAGAATCTGGAACAAAAAAGCCTAAAACAATCAACGAATGAGCTACAAGCCCAACCAGCAAAGAAAACACAACCAACCCCACCCCCCTAAAAAAGAGTTATCAGTGCAATGAAAGAGAAAAAAATCAACAAAGTGATAAATGGTCCTCTCTGTGCGCGGCTGCTCGTGCTGTTGGGGGGGGGTGTTGCATGCGTTGCATGCTGCATGCGGGGAGGGGGGGGGGTGGTCAAGGGTCACTGCATGAGCCGTTGCATGCTAACTGGAGCTGCGGCTTATCTGCTTGTGCCGGAATGGTCCGAAGGAGAACGTTGGAGAACGCTCACACACCGGCTCTCACGCTCACTAAACGCCTGCCATGCCGTGCTTTGTGAACCAATGGCCAACACTCGTTGTCCAAAGGTAACATTAAATGAGTGAAAACAGGAGTCTGAAAAACAGTGGCCACCAGGTGGAGCTGTTCTTAGACGCCGTTTTGTTCATTTATCCGTTTAGCTGTTTGGAAATGTTGCCTCCAGCAGGTAGGGGGAGCTCTGATCCATCACCAGGGATTGAGCTGCAGTAGCAGTGAAAAATCAGGTGTTTAGGTCAGAAGGTTCCTAAAGCAAATATTTCCATCAGATCTGTGAGAGCTCCAAATGCTCGTACCTACACAGTAGCAGTTAAAAGTTTGGACTTCTTATTTTTACTTCTTTGAAAACAGTGAACACATAAACCAACTGTAACTAAACTAGCTGTAAACACAAATGTGGGTTAAGCCAGTCCAAACTGTGTTCTAGTTTAGATTTTAAGCTCCCCTTTGCTGGTAACAGTTTCTTTTACAGTCCCCTAAGTTGTAAGTATTGACTCGGTAAAACACTGGTGAGGTGCTAACTGGGTACTAGGTAATTAATTTGTCTAACATCACTGTAATGTTCCAGACAGTCCTAACTAAACTCAATTTTATTCATTAAAAATTCATTTAAACCTTGAATTAGCAGGTAGTTATTATGGAGTAAAAAGGTGATACAAAGGTTCTATGAGCTGTGGCAGCAGGATCTCCCCAACGCCCAAAAAGATAAATGTTGGAAAGTTTATAGCATCGGTTTACAGACAGCGAACCTGCTAGTAAAATTATTAGATATTCTAGTATGTTCTAGGAAAGTGGTTTTCAACCCTGGGCCTGAAGATCTACCTTCCTGCAGAGCCGAGTTCCAACCACAATCTGCCACACCTGCTCCAGCTAATCAACCTCTTCCTTAGTCCATGATTGGCAGATTTATTAGAGTTAAGTAAGGGGCAGGCCAGGTTACTGGACGCAGATTGGAGTTAACTTTACAGGAAAGAAGACCTCCAAGAGGAGGGTTGGTGACCACAGTTCTGGGTACTTACTTTCCCAAAATCATTACACGATAGCTCACACTTGCCATGTTAGTGTAAAACCTGTTTCGCATTCCAGTGATATTTAGTCTTGAAACTTACCATCATGATACCCAAAATAACACCTAATGTTCACCTCACACTTACCCAGTTGGTACCTAGAACTTGTACTGTAAAAGAAAGTGTTGTTCTAGTGCTTTGATCCAGCTTTGCACACACAATCACCTGGGATCCTTTCAGACTTGAAGAAGTCCACATATGCACATAAGGTGTTCCTATGAAATCTAAATGTTAGCATTAACCGCAAATGTTTAAGCATGAGCTTTTAGAAGACTGAAAAGTATTCAGGCAGATGGTTCCAAACTTTTGACTGGTACCTACAGGTATAATATGACTTGCTGAAATAGTCCATTAGACTGTAGTTGTTCAGCTCATCACTCTCACAGATGTCCCTTAGACATATCTGGGTCTTCATTGAGAAGTTCTGTGCTTTTCGCTTACAGTATACAGAGTAAAAGTTGGTACTCTGGAAGATCTAAACAAATGTAAGAGGCTCAACATGATAACTAAGTATGGGTGCACTTAATGCAAACTCCAGCAGAGGCAAATGCACCCACAACAACAGAGATAAGGGGCCTGTCAATCATGTTTTGGCCACCACCCATTGAGCTCCCTCCACCTTTTGTCTGTCCAGCAAAACTTCTGATTGGAGGTTTGAATGGTTTTAAGACATGTGCACACACTCTCAACTCCACTGATTGACTCTCCACAGAGACTGCTACGTATGGATTTGCCTGTTGCTGATGACAACACAGTGCATTTCAACTCCACCCTGATGGCCTTAATTCGCACTGCACTTGACATCAAGATTGCTAAGGGTATGGAACATCTGCCCATAGCATAGGATCTGTCTTTATCTCTCTTTATGTAGGTCTTTAGATAAGGGTGTAACTTTCTGACACAACGATTTGATTCATTTATGATGCTTTTGTAAATGACTGAACTCACTAAGATGTCTCACGTCACCACAATTGTATGCCTTGAAATCCCACGCTTTCAGGAGGAGCAGACAAGCACCAGATGGATGCAGAGCTGCGTAAGGAGATGATGGCAATTTGGCCGAATTTGTCCCAGAAGAACCTGGACCTGCTGGTCACCCCACACAAGGGTATGTTGTAGAGGGGTTTGTACCGACCGACACGGCAAATCAGATCACCAACTCATCAGAGGAGCTTCTCTCACTCACTGCTCTGCACCCTCTGATCAGGCGGTCCCTCCACAAATTCCTACAAACCTTTCCTGAAGCCTTCCTTCTCTCAACCTACGGAACATTTGTTCAACTTTCACAGCTATTCCTCAACCTTTTGTTGCCTTCCCTCACTCCACAGCTTACATTCTCTCAACGTTCAGGTAACCTTCCCTGACTCTCCTGAACCTCCCCTGTAACTTCTAGCTAATGTTCCCTCAACCTACTAACCTGCACTTGTCATGCAGCTAATCTTACCTCAGAACCTCCAGCTTTCGCACTATCTTCCCTCACCTTCTAGAACCTTCTGTCAACTCCTAGAACCTTTCTTAACCTTTAAGCCAACATTTCTTCAAACTCCAGAACCTTCCCTCACTTTTCAGCTAACCTTCCCTCACCCTCAAGAATTTTCCCTCAACCTTCAGAGCTTCCCTGTAACTTGCAGAACTTTCCCTTAGCCTCTGGTTGTCTTCCCTGAATCTACAGCTCACAATCCCTCAACCTCCAACTTGCCCTCCATGATCCTCTAGGATTTTCGAATTAACCTACTAACCTGCCCTCATACTCCAGCTAACCTTCCCTCATCCTGCAGCTAATCTTTCCTCAACTGCCAGCTAACTTTCCAAGTAACCTTCCCTCATCCCCTAGAACCTTCCCTCAGCCTCCAGAGCCTCCTTCAACTTCTCTGGTTGCCTTCACTCAAACTACAGCTCACATTCGATCTACTAGAACCTTCCCCATACCTTCCATCTTCCCTTCATCCTCCTTTTTAACTCCCTTCAATCTCCAGCTAACATTCCCTCAATTTCTTACTAGCCTTCCCTCATCTTCCAGTGTAATCTGATCTTATCTTTCAGCTAAATTTTCCAGTACATCCAGGACCTCCACTAAGATTGTGGACTCTCACTTATCCCCTAGGTCCTTCCCTCAGCCTTCAGAATCTTCTCTAACATTTCAACCAACCTTCCCTCAACCTTCCCCGAAACTTCAGATCCTTCCCTTAGCCTTCCGAACCTTGCCTCACCCTCCAGTACCTTTCCTACATTTTAACTTCCATCAACCTCCAGAACCAGTGCTCGCACAGAAGTTTAGATTCATTAGTCATTACTTTAGAACAGATCAACATAAACCTTTCTGTTTACAAGTTGCTACCTTCCTTATTTTCCCCTGATTATGTGTCTCCTCCTCCATCCCCTCTCCTTTCTCTTCCTCTCTTCATCCCTGTTATCAGAGGGTGCCTCACTATAGATGGATTCTCTATAGAAGTCTTTTCACTCCAGTACGTGAAAGGCAAAAAAAAATACTCCTCAGATTAGAGCCTCAGATTACCCTCCCTAGGTTAAACTCTGCTTACATCCTTTTCAATGTGACAAATATAAAATATGTTTACAGATATGTGTGTATTGTGAAAGATACAGCATATTTGTAAAATTATTTAGTAAAAAAATGTATAATATATAACTGTAAGCAGTAAAACTAGATTTGTCAGCATTTTATATAGTGAAGATATATAATGTTTTCACATTGCATGTTAGTATCTTTTGTAGAGTGCATTTTGAAATACTTGGGAACGACCATGACTGTCATCACAACTACGTAGGATGCTTCACGCTGTCCTCCAAACTTAGCAAAGTCATCAGCTCCAGATTTTTAAATTTGTGTAGCGTTTCTCATGTAAATTCTAGGTAATGCTAGAGAGTATTGGGTAAAATTGATTTGAAGAATCTCATACCTGCCAGGGTTATTACAGAATGAGTGCAGTGAGTATTACAGTGATGACTCTCATTGAGGTACATCTCCTGAGTCCTCTTAGGAACATGAAGTACAGTAATTTTAAAGGTTATTACTATTATGTCACTGAATGAGAATCTGCCTGTGAAAAGACAATCGGCTCTGTGACGTACTTCACATGTTCCGTATCTGTAACGTGCTGTGCCGTGTTTGTCAGTGTAACGTAAATTTCAATAGAGCCTGAATTGTTTCTATGTGTCTGATTTGTCCATGTTGTGACTCTATGAGCCAGTGTCTTATGCTGAGCTTTACAGTTTGGCTGAATTGGTATAAATAGTTATGCTAGAACCAATGGCAGCAACCCAAACTCACCCACATAACACAGCACAGAAATCCGGTTCAAACTATTTCTGAATCTGTAGAGTCGCCCTTTCCATTGCATCTTACCACAAGACTCACATCCGGAGTTATGAGCCTATGAAGAGGTGCTGAAATATCTGCCTTGTGTATCCATCTACATTCTGAGGACTGACCATCAGATACTTGATTTCTGCATTCTGAATACATGTTCCCAATACTTGTATTCCAGTACATCCCAATCCTGGGTGTGAAATGTGTAAGAGGCTGGCTCTATGTGTTTGTACTGTGTTTGTGTTGTGTTGTGTTCTGTCTCCCACTCCCATTCCCCTCTTGGCTCAGGGTCCATTCCAGCCCCGTCTAATTGTGCAGGGTAACTTTTGCGTCCTCTCAGCAGCCACAGACCTGACGGTGGGCAAGATCTACGCTGCCATGATGATCATGGAGTACTACCGGCAGAGCAAGGCCAAAAAGCTGCAGGCACTGCGGGAGGAGCAGGTATCAGTTCACACACAAAAAACAAGTTTCTCTTTTCTTTCCCTCAAAAAACCCTTCATCCCACCCTGAGCCCTGCTGATCGCTGGGTAAAAGCATGTTTGTTCAACTCTTAGGTAGCCAGCTTAGTAGTAGTAGACAACATGATCAAAGGTCTGAAACTTTGCTCGGCTGTGGATGACCACCTTTGGTATAAGACTTGACCTTGCATCCAGTGCGTAAATACCCCCTGGTATTTGGGGGGTCCCATGTCAGTTGGCTACTCTAGCATTGGTGGGCTGTTAACTCATCAGCTGATACTTCAAAGGCAACAAAACGTTTGCTTTCCACTCGGGGCAAAGCAAACCGGACAGCTCAAAGAGTTGCCACATTTTGCTCATAACTTAAGACTGAGGGATGATAACAATTCACATTAAAGCTGCTCATAAATCTGAGTCTCTACAGATGTTTACCTGAGCTAGTTTACATTGTGCTTCATTGCTTCCTCAGCTGAGGATGGACCTTTAACATTAGGCTGAATTCTGTCAGTCCTGTCTTAGCCTGGTTTCATTTATAAGCATGTTGAAAAATGCAGATAACAGCTTTGCAGGTATAAATGAGATGTGACTGTTATGATGACTGATACTACATGGCCGTTCTTCAGTGTGTGTTTCCTCCCTGTTGAAGTTCCTGTGTCCTGCCAGAAACAGTGTCCATAGCTCCTTACAGGAGGAGTGTTATGTCCTCATCTGTCCATCAGAACTACGTTACTGCAAAGGCTTTAATGGACTCACCCCATATTTAGCTGAAGAAGCTTGGACACTCTCACTCCCCAGTGTTTGTGTGTGCATATAAGAGTGTGTGTTTGTGTGTGTATTTTGTCTTTTTGTGTGTTTGTGTGTCAGAGTGATTTCTTTACCTGTTCCCAAAGCTCCACACAAGCCGCTCTATATTACTGTGCACTACTCACCTACCTGATTATCTCCTTGTCAGACTGTGTCTCAGTTCTATGCTGCACATAATTTCTGTTTGTGTGTATGTATATATACATACACACATACACACATATATACATATATACATACACACATATATACATACACACATATACACATACACACATATATACATATACACATACACACACACACACATATATATATATATATATATATATATATATACATACACACATATACACATAAACACACACACACACACACATATATATATATATATATATATATATATATATATATATATATATATATATATATATATATATATACATACATACATATACACATACACACATATATACATACACACATATACACATATATACATACACACATATATACATATACACATAAATACACACATATATATAAACATTCTTTACTTTTAATGTAAGTTAATAGAACCAGACCGTCTTTCCAAGTCATTTTAGGTCATTTTTATTGGGCCATTCATCATGAAATTTACGCACAATATATACAGTCATGGCCAAAAGTTTTGAGAATGACACAAATATTATATTTTCACATGATCTGCTGCCCTCTGGTTTTTATGTGTGTTTGTCGGATGTTTTTATCACATACAGAAATATAATTGCAATCATATTATGAGTAACAAAAGCTTTTATTGACAGTTAGAATGAGTTAATGCAGCAAGTCAATATTTGCAGTGTTGACCCTTCTTATTCAGGACCTCTGCAATTCTCCCTGGCATGCTCTCAATCAACTTCTGGACCAAATCCTGACTGATAGCAGTCCATTCTTGTACAATCAATGCTTGCATTTTGTCAGAATTTGTAGGTTTTTGTTTGTCCACCCGTCTCTTGATGATTGACCACAAGTTCTCAATGGGACTAAGATCTGGGGAGTTTCCAGGCCATGGACCCAAAATCTCTGTTTTGTTCCCTGAGCCATTTAGTTATCACCTTTGCTTTATGGCAAGGTGCTCCATCATGCTGGAAAAGGCATTGTTGATCACCAAACTGCTCTTGGACGGTTGGGAGAAGTGGCTCTCGGAAGACATTCTGGTACCATTCTTTATTCATGGCTGTGTTTTTAGGCAAGACTGCGAGAGCCGATTCCCTTGGCTGAGAAGCAACCCCACACATGAATGGTTTCAGGATGCTTTACAGTTGGCATGAGACAAGTCTGGTGGTAGCGCTCACCTCGTCTTCTCCAAACAAGCTGTTTTCCAGATGTCCCAAACAATCGGAAAAGGGATTCATCAGAGAAAATGACGTTACCCCAGTCCTCAGCAGTCCACTCCCTGTACCTTTTGCAGAATATCAGTCTGCCCCTGATGTTTTTTCTGGAGAGAAGTGGCTTCTTTGCTGCCCTCCTTGAGACCAGGCCTTGCTCCAAGAGTCTCCGCCTCACAGTGCGTGCAGATGCACTCACAGCTGCCTGCTGCCATTCCTGAGCAAGCTCTGCACTGCTGGTAGCCCGATCCCGTAGCTGAAACACTTTTAAGAGACGGTCCTGGCGCTTGCTGGTCTTTCTTGGGCGCCCTGGAGCCTTTTTGGCAACAATGGAACCTCCTCTCCTTGAAGTTCTTGATGATGCGATAGACTGTTGACTGAGGTGCAGTCTTTCTAGCTGCGATACTCTTCCCTGTTAGGCCATTTTTGTGCAGTGCAATGATGACTGCATGTGTTTCTTTAGAGATAACCATGGTTAACAGAAGAGAAACAATGATGCCAAGCACCAGCCTGCTTTTAAAGTGTCCAGTGGTGTCATTCTTACTTAATCATGACAGATTGATCTTGTCCTCATCAACACCCACACCTGTGTTAATGGAGCAATCACTGAAACGATGTTAGCTGGTCCTTTTAAGGCAGGGCTGCAATGAAGTTTAAATGTGTTTTGGGGGATAAAGTTCATTTTCTAGGCAAATATTGACTTTGCAATTAATTGCTGTTAAGCTGATCACTCTTTATAACATTCTGGAGTATAAGCAAATTGCCATTATAAAAACTGAAGCAGTAGACTTTGTAAAAATTAATATTTGTATCATTCTCAAAACTTTTGGCCATGACTGTATAGGACCATGGGTATTTTCAAATTATGTCAAAATCTGAAAAATGTCAAAAATGGACATGTGAAAGTTTGTTTTGACAGCAGCGATTATATAATAATACATGCTGGAAAAAAACTGAAATTAAATTTCTTAGTAAAATGTTAGGCCACAAGCTTCAATGTACCTTGACCCAATGTCTACAAGTCTGTGGAACTGTACTGGAGGGAGGGAACATTGTTCTCGCGGGCTAGCATTCTCACATTTGAGCTATTGAAAAATAAACCCCAAACACAGCAGTACTGAATTGAGTCACCAACTACTAGTTAAAGGCCACTATAGGAAAGCCAACATGCAGAATCCTCGAATGGCATTAGGTCCCAAGTTGGCTCGAGATGTCTACCTGTGCTCCAGGTTCCAGCTATCCAGTTAGAAAAGCCTTTGAAAGAGACCAAACACCTTTGTGCCAGTGTGTCTCAGTAGCCCATTAAATGACTCCACCTCCCATCACCTGCAACTCACTCTGGGCCCAAAGAGTCACCACATTTGAGTGTTAGTCTCCGTTGCTCATGTCTATCCATCCCTAAAAAAGACGATAACAGTTCATTTAAGCCGCTTTTGAATCTGTGTCTTTTACAAATGTTTACATCTGCTAATTTACATTATGCTTCATCTTCTTAAATATCCTCAGATGAAGAGGGTGTTTCGGTTGGTGTTTTCTCGCTAGTGGTGGAGAATGCAGGCTGCCACATCAAAATTCAAAATTCTCCCGTAGGTGTTCAGTTGTGTTGCGATATGGTGACTGTAGACCTATAACATGTGGTTTACATTATTTCTTTATGCTCATCAAACCATTTAGTGATCCCTTCTTCCCTGTGGATGGGGTACTGACCACTCCCTTCAGGTTTCATCATGGGATGAAGGTGATCTGGCAAGTGACATTTCCCTCTAAAAGTGTGACAGGTGGCCCCAAACCAGCTGGTCTTAGCTGGACTTTTCAGCAGTATCTGCACTTGTCATGTCACTTGTTCTTTATTTGTTAAATAACTGTTTTCACCACTAACCTATATAGCTAACAAGATTAAGCTGTAAAGTTAACAACAACCCTCTGCAGGAGCATCTTTGCCACCTCAAAGAAAGACAAATAAAAAGTAAAAGAGCAAATGAAAGCAAAAAAACGAATAAATTAACTAGTGTTTTTGTTTAAATTCAGTAAACCCACCAGACAGCATGTTGATATGACATATGTTGGCATAGCACGAATCTTTCAAAATCTTACACTTATGGACACGATTAGTACACAGTATAATCCCTATTAATTATGGTCTAGTATACGACGGAGACACAGAATTATACTGTCTCACTGCATGAGCCTCTGTGTCTCTCAGTCTCAACAACTCTCTCTTACACCCTGTCTTTGTTTTGTTAGCTTTCACACATATTTGTTTTTTAATTTGTGTATTGTTTCCATGTTTTCTTGTCTGTTGTTAACAGCTCTTCCCCATGTTCTCCATATCTCTGTCTCTCTGCCCCTCACCTGTTCTGCCCTTCTGTCTTTACTGATCAATTGATTAATTGATTGTTTTACTGAGTGTTTCTAACATGAAATTTTCTCTCCCCAAATGTGTCTTCATTATCAGTTTGTTGGTTGTTATGGTGAGGTTCTCAGTGTAACCTCCAGCTGCTACAGTCTCTGAGTCTCAGAAGCCTGATCAGATTGGCCAACTGATCAATCAGATGATGCACAGCAACGTTAACCCTTAGAAGTCACAGTTATGGCTTGCAATAATAAGATTATTGATATTTTTGCATTTTTTCTTGCTTGTAGCTCAAAGATTCAGTTCAGATCACGTTGTAGGTAGAAGGTTCAGTTTAGCTGTTGTGTGTGCACAATGGCTTTGTAGAGAGAAAAACCTCATTAATGTTGTGCCTTTCTATTATTTGTTGGCATTGAAATAATTAGAAGAAACACAGAAATACACTCTTAGACATGTCAGTTACAAATGTAGATCACACACATTTGAGTTATTCCACTGCAACTCCTTCAGGGCATGGCAGGTGATGTCACAGATGCCTATGAAAACATTCAACAATAAAGAAAATGTCTATTCAACTTATGGAACCACACAAAATTATAAAAATTAAAGTCACCATGGCAGTAGTCAACTTTTGCCACCATGCCAGCAAAGGCCATTTGGCCACTTTGCCAGATAAAGACCTCTTGACCACCATGCCATAAAAGGGCCACTTGACTCCCATGCTAATGGAGGCCATTTGGCCACCATGTAAAATAAAGGCTGCCTAACCACCATGCTAACAAAGACCAAATGACCACCATGGCAGATACAAGCCATTCGACCAACATCCTGGCAAAGGCTACTTAGCCACCTTGCAAGGTAAAGGACACTTGACCCCCATGCCAGCAAAAGCCACTTGACCACCATGTCAAAAAAAGACAGCTTAGCCACAATGTAAGATAAAGGCCACTTGATCACCATGGCAGATAAAGGTAATTTAGCCCCCAGGCCAACAAAGGCCACTTGACCACCATGCCAGATAAAGGCTACTTGGCCACCATGTCATCAAAAACCAGTTAATAATCATGCCAATGAAGACCACTTGCAAACATCATGCCAGCAAAAGCCATTTGGCCACCATGTCAGATAAAGGTCAATTGGCCACCATGCCAAATAAAGACCACTTGGCCACCATGGCACTTAAAAGCCACTTGGCCACCATCCTGGCAAAGGGCATTTAGCCACCATCTAAGGTAAAGTCCAATTGACCACCATGCCAGCAAAGGCCATTTGGCCACTTTGCCAGATAAAGACCTCTTGACCACCATGCCATAAAAGGACCACTTGGCCGCCAGGCCAAAGAAAGGCTACCTAAACACCATACCAGCAAATGCCAGTTAGCCACCTTGCTTATAAAAGCTACTTGGCTGCCATGCTAACAAAGACCACTTGGCCGTTATACCAGATACATGCCTCTTGATCAACATCCTGGCATAGGCCACTGAGCCATCATGCAAGTTAATTGACATTTAGCCACCAAGCAAGATAAACGCCACTTGACATCATGCCAGCAAATGCCACTTGGCACCCATACCAGAAAAAGGCTGCTTAGCCCCAATGCCAGCAAAGACTGCTTGGCTACCATGCCAGACAAAAGCCAATCAGCCACCATTCCAGCAAAGGCCATTTGGCCACCACACCAGCAAAGGCCACTTGGCCAGCATGTCAGATATAAACTTATTGTGGACTTGTTGTAGCCTCTATAATTGTAGTTCCCTAGAAAAATCTAATGGGGACCACTGGTCTGGACTTCTAAGGGTTAATGAATTTAGAAGACTCAGACAGATTTGGTAGCAAAAGTGTTTATAACCCCTCATTAGCGATGGACTGGATGGACAAGGCTCAGCTCCACTCAGCTTGGGTGAGGGCATGAGGGACTCTCTTTCCCACAGTGCCCTCTGGCTGACTTCTGCTGTCTGAAGCTCCACCAGTGTATTGCAAGGTGGCTTGTGTGTGTATGTGACCCCTTGTTCCCATAAGTGTGTGTGTGACCCCGGCTGTCGGCCATGTCATATCTCACACAGAACCGAACGCCATTAATGTTTCAGCGCATGGAGCCGTCCCCCAATCAGGACGGGGATCAGGGGGTCAATGGCCTGACTGATCTACAGCAGGACACAGTCAACAGCTTGTGAGTAAACTATCTCAGTATCATGTTTTCACTGTATCCCACATCTCTCCATGTTGTCTCAAAGTCAAGGAAGCAGCAGAGGTAGCTCTCTCAGATGTTATGTCACTGAATACTGTCCCGTTTTGTAGAATCCTTCAAATATGCGCTTCATTTCTGATCATTTGACAGACTCAATTCATCCTCAGTTCTTCCAGACCATGAACACTCGTTCCAGACCTTTCAACTCACAGTCCTTTAAGACCTTCAAGTCATCTACTCCTTTGTGACCTTAAATTACCCACCATCCCTCCAGATCTTTAATCACCATGAATCCTTCCAGATCTTCAACCACTCACTTCATTCACCAACAAATCTAAACCCAAGAATGAAGCTGAAGTAGATGCCATTACATCACTGAAGCCTGTCCCATTTTGTTGAACATTTTGGCCAGGAAAAACTCCTTTATTTCTGAGCACTGAAAGGAGTCAGCTGGTGTGTCCTTCCAGACCTTAAATTCCAGACCTCCAGTTGCCCACAATCTTTCCAGACACTTACAAGCCACCTGACTGCCATGCCAGAAAAAGGCCATTTACCCACCATGCAAGATAAAGGCCACTTGGCCACCATTTCAGATAAAGTGAACTTGGCCACCATGCCAGCAAAGGCCTGTTAGCCACCATGCTGACAAAGACCACTTGGCCACCATGGCAGATACAAGCCACTTGACAAACATCCTGGCAAAGGCTCATTCCAGAACTTCAAATCACTCTCAAGCCTTCCAGAGCCTCAACCACCCATAGTACTTCCAGACATTCAGTCACGCACAATTCTTTTACAACTTTAATCACTCTTTGTCTTTCCTGACCTTCAAAACCCTACAATCCTTCCAGACTTCAATCCTTCACATTGCTTATGTCTGCAAGCCAATACAGCCTACCACGGCCATCACCATTATGTGTGAATGAGTTCTGAAGTGGAGCCTTCATATACACACGTTAACAAGGTCTCTTTGACTTTGAGACATATCTACTTTCTGTGTTTTTCTGTTCACTGTTTTGCCTTTCTTAATTCTTCTTCTTCTCTTTGACCCATAGGTGAAGCTTTTCTGTTCTATCTTCTCTCAGCTGTATTTCTTTTGCCATCATTGTATTTCTGTGTGTGTGTGTGGGAACAAATTTGTCTGTAATTGTGTATCTAACTGACCTGTGTGTTTGGTTCAGGCCTGTGGACTCTAGTTTAATGGACAGTCAGTCGTGGGTTACTCCAAGAGCTCAGGAGATGTTCCATAAATCTGCCCCTGACAACTGGAACTCTGATAGACCCTATGATGATCACCATGACAACCGCCACAACCCACAGGTAACCCGTAACCCTACCTGCAGGTACCGCCTTGACGCCCCTCTCATGGGGAGTGTGGAGGGGGGATTAGTGATCCACACTGCAGTTCCTCACCCTGGCCACTAGGAGCTGTTCTGTTCTGCACTCACACCACAGCTGTCCACATCTGTTTCATTTCCATTTTTGCAGTCTCTGCTTGGCCACTTGTGTTTCAGACCCTTTGTGCTTCTGCCAACCACAGTCTTCATTGCTTTGTCTCTCTGGCTGCGGAAACTGACGTTCTAGACACTGAAAACCATAACATAAAAAAACAAGTGTTGAATTTTTATTAGATGATTTTTTTTTTCAGAATTGGGATTGTATTTCATTTAATAATACCTAGCTATGTTGGTAAGCTAGCCTAGCTGTGTCGATGCTTTCAAAACGTCCATGGCTTGAACTTGAACCACTCGTGCTGCCAAGTGCATGAGGTGAATAGGAAATTGTTCTGAATTAAAGACAGAGGAGTGAGATGTTCCTACAGGAAAGCAAAGTAAACTTCTTTTTAACCACTTTTCCTCGTTCAAAATTATTTGTAAAGTGGCACATATTTTGACACTTCGTATTAACCTTATTTAACCCTTGCAAAAGCATGTGTGGCAATACTAAAAGAAGAAAAGAAACGGTACGATAGTGCTGTCTCATAATAATCTGTAATACTTGCGTAGCATCCTGTAGCATCCTGTAGTAAACTTTAGCCATTTGAATTTACTATAAGCTTCTTATAGCAATCCTGTAATATTACTCGTGACCCAAGGGTGAAAATGGATAAATGGTACAATTGTCTGTCAAACATTTTCACTAGCGGCAGTGTTTTCCCTTATCCATCCCTCCATCCTTTCCTCTCTTCCTCTGTCAGTCTCTCTCTCTGTCTGTTTCTGCTGCTGCTCTCTCCCGTTGGTGGTTGAAGGTTCTCTTGCCTCACTGTTGCTCACCCCTGGTCTCTGTTGCCCATGTTTCCTGCCCTTCCACATGGCCTGGCTGCTTCCTCTCTCACTGTCTGACTGCTCTACTCCACCAACACACTGTCATCTCTTCCTGCGTGTGCTCTAGCGCCGCCCTGCAGGCCTTTGCACCCACTCACCAGCCAGCAGTGTTCACACAGCAACACAGGGAATGGGGACACTCTGAGCTGTGGGCAGTCACGTCTGCAGAAAGCTAGTTAACTGTAAAGTTATTAGAGGTCTGTTACCCAAACCAACTTTCAAGGTTCAGGCTGGGTTTCTGGTCGTGTACAATTTTTGGGCTTGGTTTGGACTCCAGGTCAGTCTGAAATGTGCAGATACAGGTTGAGTTCAGGCTTCAATTGCATGCCAGTGCAGACCTCTAATAGTGATAGCCTACATGCTAATGACTTCAGCGTTAGTTGCATAACCACTTAAAGCTACCTTAGCTATCCCTATAGAGATCTAGAAAAGCAATCAATAAATCAGGTCTAGTGGCTTCTCCTTAACGTTCAACATTCAAGTAGAATTTCCAACTCAAACAGGCTAAGCTCGAATAAACAAACATTACTCACTGCTGCCACCTCTAGGTGTGATTACGCCTTTTAGAATCTACATTTTAAAGTAAGAGGCCCATGTGTCTTAATGCATGCATTCTTTCATTGTGTGTATTATACTTATATATTATATATTATATTATATATTATAGTCTTAGTATATTATAGTCTTATACTGGGAGGGTGACATGGCTTCTTTTCAACGTTGGAGGGAATGTATCCCTGCCCCTCCTTAGATTACACCCCAATTTGGCCTTAATAGGTTGAGTTGGTCTCAGGTTTGAACCAGGCTGAGTTTATATCAGGAGATTGCCTTGTAAAGCTGGAGATCCAGGCTGGCCCACACGCTGTCCTTCTGTTTTGCAGACAGTAGAAATGAGGGAGATGGGGCCTGTTGGGGGCGGTTACTCGGACACTGAGACTTTTCACCCAATGGAAGGGCATGGGAGGACCATTTCCATGCCCCGCCTCTCAGCAGACAACCAAGTGAGCACTTTCATCCTACCATCAGCTCTTCTCTTCATCCCTCCATCCATACATACATCCATCCCACCTCCATCTTTTCTCTGTATTCCTTTATTTAGTTCAAGGTAGCCCAACTCAGGTCCTGGAGACCCAGAGTCCTGCACAGTTTGGAGATTTTCTTGCTCTTTAACATTTAGAAGTGGAGTTGTTTCCAAAGATAACAAATCATGTAAGAACGTACCTCAAGAGGAGAAACTGGAAAGTGCAGATTATAAACTTTCATTCCATACCACATTTGTGTTTGTGTGTAGAAAAGGGATGTTTTACTGTGATTTGAATGAGATGAAAAATTTCTGTTTTGCAGAAAAAATAATCTTTTTATTTGTTTTTGTCCTTTTTTTAATCACAAAACAAGAAACGGAAACAATTCACAAATTCAAACTTGTCAATATCAAATGTACTCTGCTCAAAAGTTTGGAGTCAATGTTTTCAGTAAAATGAAACCATTGTAGTGGCAGATTTAAAACAAAATATTCTAAAATACTCGTCCTGTCCAAAGTTTGTATGATTACAAATCAACGGTATGAAGCTGCAAACAAACAAATAAAAAATGACTAAATATACAATATTACAGTATTGTAGTATTGTATTTATCCTTATATTTATGCAATATTGAATATGACATCTAAAAGAACCTTTGAGTATTTTAATTTGCATTTTATACTTTTTTTTTATTGTATATTACATAACGAATTTGGAAAGTGATTCAAGTGTAAATGTAATTAATCACATAAGAAACTATGTAATTAATTTTATCATGTTTACATAGTTTTACAAACTTTGCAACATTAACTGAGGAGTCGAATCACATCTGTAAAGCAGAGAAATCACTGAACTGTGCTAGACTGGAGACTGTCCAGGACCCAAGCTGGACTTTGCTGGTCTAGGTCTCCCATCCAACTATCCAGCTAATGGCCGGTTACCATTTTGGCTTCAGCCAGTTGCCTTTGAAGCACTGAAAGGCTAATACCAAACTGTAGATATTTGGTATGCTAATATGCTAACATGCTAACATTTAGCCAAATGCTAGCATGTCATTTTCAAGGGTCGAAGGTCAAATGGATATATAGTCATGCTG
The DNA here is from genome assembly GCF_015220715.1 of Pygocentrus nattereri. NCBI lineage: Eukaryota > Metazoa > Chordata > Actinopteri > Characiformes > Serrasalmidae > Pygocentrus > Pygocentrus nattereri. The sequence goes on along the minus strand of NC_051235.1, from coordinate 585,512 downwards.
TGGCAGATTGTGTGTGTTAGCGTTAGCATTCCTCTCGCTGCCATCTCACTAGCGCTGAACATGGCCTTGGTTTGTCCTGTCTGCAGGTAGAGGTTGAATGGTTCGAGGTGTTACAACACGCTTTTAAACTGGAGTTCTCTTGAAAAAGAAATCTGTTAGAAAAAAATTTGGGCCTCTGGAGTAAAGATCCACACACAGACTTCACTGGAAAAATTTCCTTCAGGGTTTGTCTCAGATCTAGATTTGTTTAACACTCTTGGGTCCACGAACTCGCCCGTGTGTCAGTTTCAATGTTTCTATATATCTTTCTCGTTCTTTACGATGATCCAGCACAGAATTCCAGCTCAAACCCTTCCTGAATCCGTAGAGCCGCCCTTTCCATTCCATCTCATCCCGAGATCCTACGAGACTCACATCTGGAGTTATGAGCCTGTGAAGAGGGGCTGAGATACACGTCATCTGCCTCTCACCGTGTGGAGCTGCTGGATTCGTGTGTCCGTCTACATTCTGTGTGAAACTGACCGACGGACACTCAGGAGATCACTAAGGACTGACCGTCACACCGGACACTCTTCATTCTTCACTCAGTCCACATCAGAGACTCGTGTGAAACGGCGTCAGAGAGTTTCCAGCTGCTGAAGCTGCTGCAGCGGGTTTGAAAAGTAGTGATGAAGATAACGGAGCCTTTAGATATGAAACACATGAGGATCCTGTTCTATGAAGAACCTTTAGAGGAGCGTTTAAGAGGAGATGATCAGATCCAGAGAGAACGACCCTTCGACTCCAGAGAGAATGAGCTCAGAGCCCAGAGCATTAATACATGCAGGAAATAATGCTGTCATACCCAGGATATAGTTTACAAATATGCAGGGTTGTATTTTTATTGGTTTCTGAGATACAGAGGTATTAAGCAGTAGACATGGTTTTTATATTAGCCTTAATCTTAGTGCTGCATTATAACTTCTGAACATGGATTTTTCCTGGATTTGTTTTTCAACCACCAAAAACAGTTTACCTTTTTCTGGCAGTTAATGATTTATTCATGTGTTTTTATGCAGTGGAGAAACTTCTATTTCTCCACTGTAAAGTACATTAAATTGTTCAAAATTGGTCGTTTTTTCTCTACATTTACATTTACAGCATTTGGCTGACGCTCTTATCCAGAGCGACTTGTTGATGATTTTACACAGGTAGCCCAAGGTGGTGTTACGAGTCTTGCCCAAGGACTCTTTTTGGTACAGTGTAGGGTGCTGCCCTGGTTGGGGATTGAACCCCAGTCTACAATGTAGAAGGCAGAGGTGTTACCCACTACACTAACCAACCACATAATACAGTTCCATAGTCTTCATAGTACAGTCCACATTCAGCAACGAGGGGCCAAGTCTCAATATCTCAGAAACGAATGAATATGTAAGTATGCGGTTTTCTATCTATCAGGCACAAAGACATTCATTTCTTAAAGTATTAAACACATCTGAGGTGGTAAGACAGGAGGCGTTTGGTGACCTTGCACAGAATGACCTCTCAATGATCTATCATTGACGTCCATCATGTTCATTGTTTGACATTGTGCACATTATAGAGTCTCAGAATGGAGGTTAGATGATGATGACTTGCTTGATCAGGTAAATCTGATGATCTGAGGTGTGTTAATGTGCTCAACTTTGTGGGAACAGTTTGGGGGACGGCCCCTTCCTGCTCCAACATAACTGAGCACCAGTGCACAAAGCAGGTCCATAAAGACACGGATGAGCCAGTTTGGTGTGGAAGAACTTGACTGGCCTGCACAGAGTCCTGACCTCAACCCCATAGAACACCTTTGGGATGAATTAGAGTGGAGACTGTGAGCCAGGCCTTCTCGTCCAACATCAGTGTCTGACCTCACAAATGTGCTTCTGGAAGAACGGTCAGAAATTCCCATAAACACTCCTAACCCTTGTGGAAAGCCTTCCCAGAAGAGCTGAAGCTGTTATAGCTGCAAAGGGTGGGCCGACATCATATTAAACCCTATGGATTAAGAATGGGACGTCACTTGAGTTCATATGCGAGTGAAGCCAGATGACTGAATATTTTTGGCAATAGAGTGTATAATCAACAATGAACAAAACAACTCATAACATGCACGGTTCCACGGTTGGAAACTCCCCAGACTACGGCTAGAATCTGTTAGTTGCGTGAAAAGAGTCCTTAGCTCGGGGGGACGAAGGTGTCTGATAGCCTCTTAGGTTTGGTGTAGCATCGCTCAGGCAGGCAGCCCAGGACACTTCGCTGCTGCAGTGTAGCGCAGCTTAAGCAGCCAACTCAGGAAGCCTCAACGCCTCAAAAGAGTCCTTAATCCCTTAAAATCTCAGGCTTATTACATAGTGAGGCTTATAATTCACTAACTCCAGGGGCTTCAGCGCACAGTGACAGCTGTTCTCAGGTAAAAGAAGGGTGCAATTAAATGGGCAGAGGCCTTGTAGTGGGAAAGCTCGTAACTGCGTTGGTAGCATCACTCAGGTGGCCATCCCAAGAAGCCGCGGTGGAAAGTTGCTCTCTGCCACTGTCTCAGTCGACACGGTGCCAAACTCCACAGCCAGCTCAGAAACATCAAAGCATACAGACGCCAAGCAGCAGCCATGGCTCTGTGTTTTCACTAGAACAAACCCAATAAAGGTCATTTAAACTGTCTTGGTAGTTAGAGTTATACTCTAGAGCTAGAGTACATCTTCTAAGCTGCTTCTCCCTCAGGGTCGTGGGGGGTGTTGGAGCCTGTCCCAGCAGTCACTGGGCGGAAGGCAGGATACACCCTGGACAGGTTGCCAGTCCTTTGCAAGGCGGGCAGACAGACACAGACAGACACATTCACACCTAGGGGCAATTTAGCATGTCCAACTGGCCTGACTGCATGCCTTTGGACTGTGGGGGAAAACCGGAGAACCCGGAGGAAACCCACGCAGACACAGGCAGACTCCACACAGAGAGGACCCTGGTCTAGAATGTAGAGTATTACAGAGAAATTTGGTGTTTGTACCGGACATGATCCCAGACTGTAAGAGGGTGTGAAAGAAAGTCCTACTGTTTTTCCCTGTGTGTGTGTGTGTGTGTGTGTGTGTGTGTGTGTGTGTGTGTGTGTGTGTGTGTGTGTGCGCTGATGTGTTTAACACTGCTCTGTCCTACAGAGTGTTCCCTGTGCTGTGGTAAGTCTGCTAGTGCACTCCGCCTCCATCACTACCACACAGTCTCTCCCTCATTCGCGCTCTCTCTCTCTCACTCTCCCTCACTCCCCCTCACACTCTCTCCCCCTCACACACACTCTCTCTCTTTCCCTCATACACTCTCTCTCTCTCTCTCTCTCTCTCTCTCTCTCTCTCTCTCTGACATCTATTGGAAACAGGATCCCCCTGTATTCTACTCCCTTCAGCCTAAAATGCTCTTCCACCCCTGTCCTTTAATAATCTCTCTCTTTCTCTCTCTCTTTCTTTGCATCTTTATTTTTTTCCTTTTTCAACTCTCTCTTTCTCTACTCTTTCTGTCTCCCACTTTCTTTTTCTTTTTTGTCTCTTTCTCCTCTTCCCCTCTCTCTCTCTCTCTCTCTCTCTCTCTCTCTCTCTCTCTCTCTCTCTCTCTCTCTCTCTCTGTGCCATGTTCCCTGTGCTTCGTGTCTTTGCTCTGCGTGTTCTCAAGCGTCGGAGATGCAGACCACGAGGAAATAACCTCAGTGTATGTACCGTCTGCCGTGTGTCTCTCTCTCTCCCTCTCTCCCTCTCTCTCTGTCTCTGTCTCTCTTTCATTCTCTCTTTTTCTCTTTCTATCTTTCTCCATCCTTGTCTTGCTCCTTTGTCTGTTCCAGGAGTCTGTATCTGGCTCTTAAAGTCTTGTTGATCCTTTTTCTATCGCACCTCTACGTGCTTTTCAGTGTCCTCACATCTATCTATCTATCTATCTATCTGTCTGTCTGTCTGTCTGTCTGTCTGTCTGTCTGTCTGTCTGTCCGTCCCTCTGTAGGGTGACCTGGTGTCCCACATTGTGCAGGACAGTACCCTATTCTCGTCCTGCCCATGTAGCTGTGACTATGATAGTTGTAAACAGACACTCTCTCATAAAATAATGCTGCTGATTGATGGGACAATCCTAGCTACTCATTGAGGTCAGTTGTGCCATACCTGGGGCTTCTTGGACTTCTTGGCCATGGAGCTGTGTCTTCACCAGGGATTGAACTAGCAGTCTGCTGACAAACGGGTCATGATTAGTGGTGCTAAAACACACAACAAACCTCAAATAATACATTACAAATAATTTCCACACAAACATGCAAGTCTTCTAAAAAGGGAATGAAATAAGAAGGTTCCTATTTTTCAACACTGTTGCAGAACAAAGTGAAAAAGCATGTAAAATAAATGTAAACATTAGAGAGTGGAACGAACTAATGGAATAAAAAGTAAATGTCTAACCATCACTTGTTTTTCAAGTTTCCTTTTTACCAAGAGGCGTGGCTGGTAGACCAGGTTCCGATGTCCAGCTGTCCATAATTGCAGTGAATTGTGAATTACCAGCTCTTCACACGGCTCTTGCACTCGCCAGCCACTTTATTAGGTACACTAGTAAAAGGCTGGACCCCCTTTCGCCTTCAGAACTGTCTTAATTCTTCGTACCAGACTTTCAACAAGGTGTTGGAAACGTTCCTCAGAGATTCTGGTTGGTTATTTGAGTTCCTGCTGTCTTTCTATCATCTGGAACCAATCTGCCCATTCTCCTCTGACCTCTCACATCAACAAGGCATTTTCGTCCACACAACTGACCGCTCACTGGATGTTTCCTCTTTTTCGGACCGTTCTCTGTGAATCCTAGAGATGGTTGTGTGTGAAAATCCCAGCAGATCAGCAGTTTCTGAAATACTCAGACCAGCCCGTCTGGCACCAACAACCACGCCACGTTCAAAGCCCCTTAAATCCCCTTTCTTCCCCGTTCTGATGCTCGGTCTGCACTTCAGCAAGTCGTCTTGACCACCTCTACAAGCCTAAATGCAGTGAACTGCGGCCGTGTGATTGGCTGATTAGCTATTTGTGTTAACAAGCAATTGAACATAATAAAGTGGCCGGTGAGTGTATTTTGTTGTACATTGTTGGTGTGCAACTATCTGCGTGCTCTATTTAATAGCACAAAAGTATAAACAAATAACTAAAAACGGTCCTGCATTCTGACTGGTTGGACCGGGTCAGCCTACCCTGTTACTGTCCCCATAGAAACCCAATTGCAGCCCCAGAATCCCTAAGAGAGAGAGAGTGTGTGTGTGTGTTTCAGGTGTGTCTCAGCATGAGCTGAAACAGTGATGGCCAACCGTAGCATGCTAATATACTGCATGGCAACATGCGATGGGGTTGTGTGTATGAGAGGGTGGATGTGTTTATGCAGATTTTTATCTGTGTGTGTGTGTGTACACTGGCCGTCTGACAATGCTGTATATTCTGCTGGTCTGCTGTGGTGATGCTGCTTGCAGATTACAAGGTGCTGCAGTGTAGCTGTTGCCATGTTTTTGCCTATAAAATAATGAGCTCCTCCATGCAACAGATCGGATGTTTCTATTTCCCAGCCTCTATTCCCTCCTGTGTTGTCCCTACCCTACATGGCTGTCCCCTATTCCCTACCTTATTGTTCTCTACTCCCTGCCTTAACATCCTGTACACCAGAGCTCTTCAGTTGGTCATTTCCCTGCTCAAACACAGCTAGTTCATATGCTACATGTCCAGGACTGGAAGTGAGAAACCCTGCTCTACACCCTACCACAGTATCCCTGACTCCCTACCGTAGTACCTACTATAGTAAGTAAGTGATACTTCTTTAATCCCACAAACGGGGAAATTCCACCTCCACATTTAACCTATTTATGAAGTGAAACACCACATACACACTAGTGAGCAGTGGGCAGCCCTATCCACGGCGCACGGGGACCAATTGTGTGGGTTAGATGTCTTGCTCAAGGACACCTCAGTCATGGTGTCGGCACTGGGGATCAAACCGGCAACCTTCCAGTCACAGGGCCAGTTCCCTAACCTCCAGCCCACGACTGCCCAATAGTATCTCTGACTCCCTACCATAGTATCGTTGACTAACTACCATAGTATCGTTGATTCCCTACCATAGTGTCCCTCACTCCCTACCATAGTGTCCCTGACTCTCTACCGTTGTATCCCTGACTCCCTACCATAGTGTCCCTGACTCCCTAGCATACTGTCCCTGACTCCCTACCATAGTGTCCCTGACTCCCTACCATAGTATTGCTGACTCCTGTCACCTATTCTTTACCCCAGTGTCTCCAACTCCCTAGCTAAGTGTCTGTAACTTCCTACTCTTTTGTCCTCCTCTGTTTAGCCTACTTCCTACCTTCAGTTCCCCAACACCCTACTCTTTGTGTCCCAGAATACTTACCTTGGTGTCACCTACTCCCTGCTGTAGGTTCCCCAGGTCCTTACACAAGTGTCCAACACTCCATCCCCCAACTTATTCCTAAAGTCTCCAACTCAATACGCCATTTTCCATAATCCTTACCCTGTTGTTCTGCACTCCATAACCTAGTGGTGTTTTCTCCCTACTTTTAGTGTCCACAGTATAAGCATCCCATACTGCCTATCTAAGTGCTCACTACTCACTACCCTTATCCCTTATCCTTTACACTATATATCAACTACTCCTTATTGTAGTGTCCCCAGATTCCTGCCTTAGTGTCCGCAGATCCTTTTCGTGGTGTCCTGTACTCCATATCCTAGTGTGCCTTTCTCCCTACTTCATTGTCCCCAACTTCCTATCCTATTGTCCAATACTCTTTACCCCGTATCCTCAAGTTCCAAACCATTGTGTGCCCTACACCCTTTCCATACCTTTGTTTTTCCTGTTCCCCAACTTTTTGACCATACTCCCTTTGCACTATTCCAAAACTTACATCATGACCTAGTGTTTCCTAATGAACTTCAGTCTTCTCCAATTCACTTTCCCTTCCCATAATCCCTACCCAACTGTCCCTAACCACTTACCTTATTGTCTCCTACTAACTTCCTAAATGTTTCCAACTCTCTGTCCACTCACCAGTGTTACCAAATTTCTTACCCAAGAATCCCTTATGCATGTTTTTCAGGACACATGACTGTATTCAATAATCAATTACTGTTGTATTATAATGTTCTATGGTGGAGCTGTATTTTAACAGGAGCAGGCTGTTTAAAGGTTGTTGTAGTGTATTGTGCTGGTGTAGTGTGCAGTACATAGTGTGTGTTTGTAGAGGCTTAAGAGAGAAGAGACCTGACTGGCCCATGTTGTTATGGAGAGCTTTGAAATGCATGTCAAGCAACAAGGCATGCTGTGCATTTTACTCTCTTATCTGTCTTTCTCTGTTTCTGTCTTTATCGCTGCTGTCCTCTTCTCTTTCTGTCTCTTGTTCTGCCTCTTTCTCTGTTTTCCTTTTTCTGTTCTTGAATGCATGACAGATGAGATGTGTAGGTATATGGGTGAGAACAGACAGGCATGGGTATAACCCAGAACCCCCCGCGCCCCCCCCCCCCCCATACACACAATCACAGCCAAACTGGCTTCAGTCAAACAGCTTCCTCACATTGAAACAAATACAACTAACCTCCCCATCTCTTCCTCCTCTCCTCCATTCTTCTCTCTCTGTCTTTATTGCTCTTTGCAGACCATCACAGACATGAGTCCAATGCGCCGTTCTACATCCTCACTGGTGCACGGGCGCTCAGGTCGAGGTGTACGATTGGACGACTACTCGCTGGAGCGCGTAGTGTCAGAGGAAGGACAAAGACATGGAAGACGGAGAAGAGATAGAGACAGAGAGCGCAGTCACCGAACCTCCGAGAGATCACTCACCCGATATACAGATGCCGATACAGGTCAACATGTTTTAAATTTATATATTTTTTAAAATGTTCCCCTCAAAAAAATTTGTTGTGGTCAAAATACATTCACTTATCCTACGCTAGATGTTCGTCCTTCTTGTGCCCATTTTGTTCAGACTGTTTTTAGGCTCATCCTCTGCTGCTTCTCAACAGCTGCTTGTACCTGATATGGAAAGCAGAACTTGTCCTTTGGCCTTTTTTTTTTACCACCAGGGAGCTTCACTTTACTTACTGGCCTAACAGAGTCTGCGGCCTCATCAGGATCCATCTACCCCAGGCACTGACTCAGTGGTCAGTGTTCAGTTGCCCACGAAGACCCTTAAACTAAGACCGCTACATTGTCATTCAACAGATTTTACCAACATGTTTATGGCTACACTGAACAGGTTCACAGAGATCACAGACCTAGTGATATTCCCACCTCTAATCTGTGCCATTCTGATGTTACTTCCCGATTTCCCATAATTTCCTTTGCCTCTTTGAGGAAGGGTGTGGAGGTGTACTCCATGTTTAAGACTGAAGGGAATGCTGTCTTTCTGAGTCGTCAGTGAAGCCATTCCTGACATATTCAGTTGCTTTGCTGCCTTACAAAATCTTTCTTATCACAAATGACACTTGATTTTTTAGATGGTTTTAATCATTCTCTCAGTTTCTGTTGCAGTTTGGGGCAGTGCTTGAAAACCTTGTAGAATATCCTGTGTGGCCCAGATGCTAAGCTGGATGTCTTGTCGAAAATGTTTCAAAGGCTTCTGGCAGTTTAACCAATGAACCACTCTGCCCTAGATGCCCTAGTCTCTCCTGAGGTCATTCAAATTATCACTGAGATGTTAATCAACCTCTTCTTTCAAATAGGCCACTCTATCTTAGAGGCTTAATGACACTTGACTCTTCCTTGCCTGGACTGCTTGCTTGGAAGAAATATTTGCATTGTTTGAAGGGTCTGGGCACTGTGCTTCTGCACTCTGCTCTACTTTTGACTACTTCTTTTGTGCATTGTAATACCAGATTTTTATCCTGCATTCATCCCGATGGATCCTCACACCCATCTCATTCTTGCAGATATTGAAAACTTGAGCAGTATGAAGCAGATCAACTTTTACTCTGGAGGTGCCTCTCCTTAGCTCTAATAAAGCTAATAAACTGACTCTTGGGTCCTGCTTTGGCACAGTAATTGATGCAGTGTGGCTCTATCCACCATGGGTTCATCAGCCTGACCTTCCTGTGTGCACCTTGTCCACGCTCCTTACTGGCTCATTCTAAGTGCCCAGCTGTATCTTTTCTTTACATTACCTGCTTGTACTTCCTCAAGAATGATTTGACACCACTTTTTGTCCCAGTCTTGTTTTACTAGGGGGTTGCTAACATTCCTAGTTCAGCTTTCTTGTGGTCACCACCCCCACTGACCAAAGCTATGCCTGCTTCTCTGATTTCTACCAACATTCATAGCAACTCTATGTGGTGGTTGGCTAGTGTAGTGGTTAACACCTTTGCCTTCTACACTGTAGACTGGGGTTCAATCCCCAACCAGGGCAAGCACCCTACACTATACCAATAAGGGTCCTTGGGCAAGACCCCTAACACCACCTTGGCCTGCCTGTGTAAAATGATCAAATTGTAAGTCGCTCTGAGAGCGTCAGCCAAATGCCATAAATGTAAATGTAAATGTAAACTCTGGTCTATTAAACGTTGGGATTACCTATCTGAATTGTAGCACCATTTTTGACCTTATACTCCTCTTAATTGCACATCAGTGGAATCTTAGTTTGAGGATTTCTAGAGCATCATGCTTTTCAAGTTTCTCTGGAATCTTATTATCCCATGTTGTTAACTCGGTGCCTCGAATTTGTGCAAATAGCAAATAGTCCTGTTTTATTAACAAGGTCCAAAGATTTCTCAGAGATGGAAGGGATTATGTATCTGAAAACTGGAGCTTGTCCATGACTTTACCTACACCAGAACCCTTGATTTTGCTGGACTGAAAGATGTTCCCAATCCATTTTCTTCTTCTGCCCCTTCGGGATCCAGCTGCCTCCAGCCATCAAGTATGAAGACTAAAATTGGTGGTTGATGTGTCCTGGTCTTGGACTGAAGACATCTACACTCGGATACAAAGGGATGTACCATGCAGGTGCATTCAGGGCACAGGTCTAATAACAAATGAGACAAATTAGACATAAATCTGAACAGGGCAAAAGATCATATCTAAACAAGCAAACCAGAATTGGGCACTAATATAAATGTTTCCAACGTTTATCAAAGCAGATTTAAAAAGATTCACATCTGTGTTATCTTCAGGCAAAAAGAATCAGATTTACAACGCAGCCCAAGCGTGCAGGTTTCTAATCCCAAAACGATGTCTGATTCGGTTTCATCTCCATGTTACACTTGTCAGGTCTGGGCACAGATCTCAGCACTACGACACAGTCAGGTGACCTTCCTCCCAAAGAGAGGGAGAGAGAGAGAGGCAGGGCCAAAGACCGGCGGCACCACCATCATCATCATCACCATCACAGCTCAGTGGATAAAGAGCATTACAGCCATGAGAGAGAATACCATCATCATCCTCACAACAGAGCAGAACGCCACTGGTCGCGTTCACCCAGTGAGGGCAGAGATGGCAGAGGACTCAGACAGGTGGGCGCACACACTCACTTGTTTTGATACCTCTTCAGGACATCAAACGACACATCCTGACATATCGCTGTTCTCAGAGCAAAGCCTCTTTGTATCTCCTGGTATGGTAACATAAGATTTTTCTCCAAGACATTCTGGGCCATTTCTGTTGGTCCAGTCATTATAACATTTTCACATGATGTAAAAGGCAGCTGGCATTTTTAAAGGATGTTAAAAAGTTTACATAAAAAAAATGGAGATCCAAGGTTTTGATCTGCTGATGTGTTATTACCTAAATGTAACAATAATTTCCTAAGCTTTCCCTAAACCTAACCCTAACCTCAACCTCTGTGACCAATAAAAACTGCTCTAAAAATGTTTGAAAGAGAAATACAGTCAGTTCTGTTGTAATGCATGATGTAAATACCCTCCCTGTTCCTCCTCACTGAACCCAGTCTCTCTTCCCTGTGTTATTCTGTTATTATTTTTCTTTATTTGTGGCTGATGTTGTTTCTGTGTGACTTGTGGCTTCTGTGTCTGCTGCTTTGCTTGCTTGCTTTTGTATGATTTTATTGACTCTTTCTTTATCTCCATCTTTTTCTCTCCTCCCTTTTCTGGTTCCTCTTGCCGGCATGCGCTTCTATTTTTTGCGTGCAACGTTATTTTTGTGCTTGCTCTTTTATTTTTTTGTTGTGTTTTTTCTTTCCATTTTCATTTAGGGCAGTAGTTCAGTAAGCGGAAGCCCTGTCCCGTCGACGTCTGGCACCAGCACGCCCCGCCGCGGGCGCCGCCAGCTGCCCCAGACACCCTCCACCCCGCGCCCCAAGGTCACCTACTCACCTGCCGTCAGGAAACCACCCTACCCACACTCGCCCGGTCAGGGCCGTCTCCGCTCACCCTCGCCGGGTCACGAGGGTCACTACCACCATCGCCCTTCTTCACGTCCACCTTCTCGCCCACAGTCACGACAGGCCTCACCCCGCTCACCCAGGAACCCCCGCTGGTGCCCCCCAGTGGACAGTCTAGAAGGTGATCCGCCGTTTTATGAGCGGGACTATGAATACGAACGTCACCACGAGCCGCCTGCTTATGAGCAGAGCCTGACACAGGGCAACCCTCACCCGCATGCCCGCTCACCCAGGACTGCCCGCCACGGTGGATTTTCGCACCCACGCCGCGTCCCCAATGGCTACCGGTCCCCCTCCCCTCCATCCCCACAGCGCCGTGGACATTCACACCGCCCCGCTCACCCACGAGGGCCCAGAAAGGGCCTCCATGAACCCTACAGCGAGACGGACGAGGACGACTGGTGCTAGCACCAGCATGCGATTGCCACAGAGGGGCACTGAGTTGTCCTAACAGACACAGAGACATTGATTTGGGAGGAGAGAGAGAGGAAGGAGGGGGGAGTGATTTGTGAGAGACTCTAAAACTAGGAGCAACATTCTCACTCTCTAAATGTGAGATGCCTTGCTCTCTCTCCTGTTCTCTCTCTCGCTCTCTCTCTCTCTCTCTCTCTACCGCCTTCTCCCTTGCTTTCTGGACAGCGTTACCCAGAAGCCTCAGCAGGGATGGGCTGGGGAGCTGTGTTGAGCTGCAGCTGTGTCGGAAGTTCCGCTAGACTCCGAGAGCCGGAACATTCCCGACATGAGCCAACAGCGTGCTGAAAAAGAGAGGTTCGTTCCTTTCCTTTCAGTAACGAGGCTGCAGGAGAACGACACCCCGCTTCTCAAAACACAAGCTATGCCTCTGAAAAAGACACAAAAAGAAATTAAAAGAAGATAAAAGGTTGAAAAATACAAGCAGGCACTCTCGCGAACGGGAGCTGGCTCCGCCCACTGCAGGACTGGCCAGTGGCGTCGCAGGCTGATACTGATGAGTTTTATCATCTATGTTTCCTCTAACATGCTGAGTTGACCTCATCGCCTGGGGAGGGGTTAACTAGGGCACCGAAGAGGACAAGACAGAAGCCCCGCCCACAAACCGGCTGGCCTAAGCAAAAGATGCGAAGGATATAACAAAAAAGGGCAGAGAAATTGACGGATGAGGGAAGAGATGAAAGACTATTTCCTCTTTAGTATGTCTTCAATTAATTAATTACTTCTTCTTCTTCTTCTTGAACATTTGGAGCTTGGTTGTTCTGTTGCATTTGCTCTGCTTTCTTTAACCTTTACGGACTTGAATCTGAAGGAAACATGCATGAAAAAAAATCCTGACGAACAACTAACTGTGGAACGGGGGGTGGGGGGGGGTGGGGGGTGGATAGCTCTCTTTTTACTTTGCTATGTTTAAAGAAGTTCTCTCCTTTTTCTCACGTTGGTCTCTACATCGGTCTCCGAGTGCCAGCGGGACGTACGGCGGTGCGGATACACCGAGTAGTTTGATTTGTGCTGCACCACCTTTGATTGGACCAAAAGGCAAAAATAAACTAAAGCAAAAAAAAAAAAAGAATAGAGCAGTGGACGCTCGTCCCCTCCGGATCAGCGGCGGCTACAACAACGAGAGAAACAACAGGAGAGAATTTCTTGTTTACGAAGACTTAATTTACTACCATTAATAATAATAGTCTTATACAATAACGAAGATGTTTGATGCAATTGACGATGATGCTAATGATGACGGTGGTGGTGGTAGAGGTGGTCATGTGACTTTGTTGTCTTGTTTTTTGGAGTTCTCGTTTCTCATTTGGTTGCAGTCGCACTCGTTTATTGCGTGAAGCAGTGCCACTCCAGCTTACGATACATCTTTATGACCTCAGTGACCCTAAAGGCCCTAATCTGCAGGGAGCGGTGTTCTGGGACGCAGGCCGTGCTTCTCTAAAGGGAGCCTGAAGGAGGACTGAGCTCTTCACTCGTTACTAAGTGCACTCCAGGACTGTAGTGGCCAGGTTTTTTTCACCCTCAGATGTTTTCTACCCCAGGAGTTTTAAGAGGTCAGGTTTTGTGTCAAAAAAAAAATGAGAAAAAAAAAGTTTTTCAAACTGTTGTAACCTGAAATCAAACCGGCACTGAAGGTGTCATTCAGGGTTCATCCTCCTTTCCTTTTGTCTGCAGTTTAAGAAGGAAGTTTAATAGCGTGATTTGGATAAGTTTTATAAACTCATGGGTCGGTTTTTACCCCCTCGAACAAACGATTTCCAGCTTTTCCAGCTAAACGTAACCGTAGGTGCAGATGACCGTTTTGAGAGAAGAGTATTGTTGTTGTTTACCTTTTGTCCACACGGTGGTGCTGCTGTGCAGTTTTAGTCAGGCTCCACGGTGGGAACAGTTCATCCCTGGCGCTGTTTCCACGTGTGACGTCTCTCTGGCGAGCCCCTGACGCTCTTTATTTTGTTGCCGGAGGGAATGTTTCTGAGAGGACGATTTGGGTCTAGATATCTTTGTAACTGGAGCCAGAAGTTCCACCCTGCCTGCCTGCCTGCCTGCCTGTCTCTCTATCTGGCACCCCAAACCCAACGCACCCCTGCTCAGGATACAACATTCAGGCCGTCTGCCTTTCTCTGACCACCATGTCCCACCCTCACCCCATAATCCTCACTGCCAGTATAAATTCTCTCACCTCATGCCGTTCATGTCACCCTTAGGTCTGCATGTAGCTGCTGATTACAACACACTTATTTCTCCCCTCTTTAAAAAGGTTGTACAGGATCCCGGTAACTGCTCAGCATCTCTGACCGTAAACCATCCCGAGGTTTAGAAAATATGAGAAATTTAAGACTTTATACACTGTAAGTGTTTACCTATGCAGATGGCTTCACCTGCTCCACGTAAGACACATAAAGTTCATTATACCACATCCTATACGATGACATCATGAGTCAGTTTGGTCCGGTCCGGTCCGGACCGATCCGGTTAGCTTACCCTCAGGCAACTGCATTCATACACTTCCCTTCCTCCATTCATCTCCTCCCAGCTGCGTGAACACTAATAAGAACATGGAGGAAGCCTATGCTGGGCTTAGACCAGGCCTACACTGGGCCTATGCTGGGCTTAGACCAGGCCTACACTGGGCCTATGCTGGGCTTAGACCAGGCCTACACTGGGCCTACGTTGGACCTACGCTGGGCCTATGCTATGCTTAGACCAGGTCTATGCTGGGCTTAAACCAGGCCTATGCTGGGCCGCCGCTGGGCCTACATATCTCTTTTAGGCCTACGCTAAGCATATATGAGATTCCACCAATGCTACTTTTGTCCCCACTATGTACTTTTTTCAGAGCACATACACAAACTATTGAAATGTGTATAATTATAGTTTGTCTGTTGTGTTGAAAGCATTAATTTGCATGATTACATTTATTTCTGTAACGATTTGAGATTTAGCACTTTCTTACGTAAACGATAAATAAATGTAAACGTGTGACACGTAACCTCTTTGATAATTGGCTAACGCTGATGTTACCCATCACGTCGACGGATAGTGGGGACACAGGTATTTTCAGTGCCCCTTATTCACAGCAGTGGTCAGGAGGACCAACATGATCAGAAAAAAGGCCGATTGATTGATTAATAACCGTTTAACACTAAGCTGGTTGAACGTTCACTTGATTTCAGTTAGCTAGCCAACAGCTTACCACCAGATTTTACTGCAGGAGCGAAATCGAGATTCTTCAAAGTTAATTAAAGACTCACGATCAGCTAAAAGCGTTCGAAGACCAGCCTAGTGTGTTAATATTCTGTGCATGTGTTCTTTGAAAATCCGTGGTGGGATGGAAAAGGAAGTCCTTTGGAATGGAAAAGGGGAATGCGGCTGTGTCGAGCCTCCAGGTTAATGAAGATGATGATGATGGTGATGAAGATGATGCTGATGATGCTTACAGAAAGATGAATCTCCAGAGCCACAGTGCCTTCTGTGCCACATACTAACCCTCCATTCCTCTGTGCATCTCCCCTCCTCTCCCCTCTACCTCTCCCTCTCCTTCTCCCTCTCCGTGATGGGATCAGTCACTAAACGCCTTAACGACGGCAGGGAGGCGCGGCACCGCAGTGGGACCGCTCGCGGTGACGGAGGAGAGGGAGACCCAGCCGGGCAGGTGGTCTGTATTAGCGCCGCGAATCCGGGTCACCCTGCTTGTGTTGAGGGCGTGGGAGGGATTTCAGCTTCTCAGGTTTTAAGAAGGTTCCTGCTGGACTTCCAGCTTCTGCATGGGTTTCAATGCTGTTCCCATTTCACACTCCTCTCGGCCCGGCACCGTCCTCTGACACGGAACCGCAGGCAGGTCCGAAACGCCCCGTTCTGGCTCCAGACGCAGGTCAGGCCCGGCTTCACCCATCCGCTCGTAGCAGCGGGGAGACGTCCTTCTGTTTCGTCGCTTGTAGTTCGGAATCCTCTTCTTCTCCCTCGCCTCGGCTGGTTCGGTACCGCTGACTGGTGGCTCCTGGCGACGTTGGCCCAGCGTGACTGACGCTTTCCTTTAAGGATCAGGGTTCATACTGGGACCAGGGGTCAGAGGTCAGGCAGCAGCATGGGTTTGTGTCGCGCGCTCCGCACATCTCCGCTGTTTCTGGGTTTATCCGTTTATCAGTTTATCCGTTTCCTCTGTCGCTGTGTTGAAGATGAATAAGGGCTCCTTCTACGGTCTGATTTACACCAGTGCTGCCAGTCCCGTCTCCTGTAATGTAGCTCCGCCGCCGCGGCCTCCATCTGTACAGACCGGCGCTGCGGCGCGCGTCTGCGTGTGTGTGTGTGTGTGTGTGTGTGCATGCTAACATAGGGGGGGGAGGCAGGGAGGGAGGAATTCTGGGAGTTGTAGTTTTTTGCCTGTTTTGTATGCGCGTGTAATCCAGAGGCACAGCTACGGCGGCGAAAATGCCAAAAACCCCGAAAACAAAAACCACGATGCCGTTCAGTCCCAGAGGGATTCCCAGAGGGATTCCCAGAGGGATTCCGACCACACAGGGATTCATCAGCCGCTCCTTCCGCCGCACTCTCACAGCAGATGTAGGGGGCGCTCACGCCACGCTGTCTTCTTTATCACTAAGCAGGATGTGCTTCTTGGAGGTGGGCTGACACATTTGATTGACGGGACAGCGACTGGGGGGAACGAGCGTGGAAATGTAGATTAGGGTGGGCTGGGATGAGGAAAGTCTGTATAGACAGGCTGTGGCGCGGCGTGAGCGCCCCTTCAGGCTGGCTTCAGGTCTACATGCTGCAACTTTAGTTGCTTTAATTGACACCAAGCTTCTCTCCTGGACTTCGTTTAGAACCCGTTTGAAGACAGAAACCGCTGCAGCCGTCCAGCCAGAAACTTCCACCAGTTCATTTACATCATTTCAGCTGATTTTAGTCGACACATCATCAATAATAATAATAACAGTAATATTTTTTCTCCTAAATTGATGGAGCAGAGGTTTCGTTCTCCTCAGATACTGCCAGTTATGTCATTTACATAATGTAAACAATAAATAAACACATTATGAAGTAGCTATAGGCCAATACGATACGCTGCTAATTTATTCTAATTATGTTTCTAATTGTGTAATATTAATAATGATAATAATAATAATAGTGTCTATGTAAGCTAAATCGCCCTTTTGGGCTAAATGAGTAAAAACGAGCTCAGAAATTCTCCGTAACGTTTTAAGATGTTTTAATGAACTCATCAGTTTTGAGAGTGCGGCTCGTGCTCAGCATCGCTCATTACCCACAATGCCTCAGGGGCAACAGCTACACTTCCGTATGGCAGCCCTGTGGGAGGGATGGGATCACAGAGTATGTGTGTGGTACCGAGCTCCATGTATTTACGTAGCGTTTACATGGATTTGTACTTGTAATTTGTAATTGCTGATACTTTTCTTCGTACTCGAGAGTATTGATGTTGTACTTGAGAGTATTAGTGAGTAATCTTCTTTTTCCTCGGCTCCATTTCAGTCTTGGGGCCTAACAAACTCCGGTTCCTGATCTTTGGCATCTTATTCGAATTTTCCTCAACATTTAAGGTGGAACGGAAAGTTGGAATAAGAGTCCAGCTCCGGCCTCGTGGCGGCTGTGCTGGGAGAGGCTGCAGTCTTGAGTCATTATTTAACTGCAGTAACGCTTTGAGGCGCCTGTGGGGCGGATGTGAGCGCCGGCTGCTGTCAGTGCCTTACGATGTGTTTTAGAGAGTCGTTCTCCTCCCACACCGCTCCACTGCTCCGCTACGTCGCCGTCATCGCTGTCCTCTCTCGGGTGTCGGGCGCTCCAGCTGCCAACTGTGTACCAAAAACCCCAAAATTGGGATTTGGAAGCTTCGAAATGTCGGAAACTCAGAAGACGGGAAAACATCCTTAACTTGTAATGGAAGTGAAGGTAAAAGATTTTTTTCCGTCATTTTCAGTCGTTTCTGTCAGTCCGTTCGTCGTGACCGCTCCAGCTGTCGTTTACCGAAAAACGTGAAAAACACAGATGGAGGTTTTAAGGTTGGCAGCCCTGCTGACCGTCCACTCCTAACGTCCACCTCATTCTCATTATATCTCCACTACTCTCTGTCTCTCTCCCTCTCTCTCTCTCTCTCACTCTCTCTCCCTCTCTCTCTCTGTCTGTCTCTCTCTCTTTCTCTCTGTCTCTCTCTCTCTCTCTCTCTCTCTCTCTCTCTCTCTCTCTCTCTCTCTGTCTCTCTCTCTCTCTCTCTCTCTCTGTCTCTCCCTCTCTCTGTCTCTCTCTCTCAGTCTCTCTCTCTCACTCTCTCTCTCTCTCTCTCTCACTCTCTCTCTCTCTCTCTCTGTCTCTCTCTCTCTCTCTCTCTCTCTCTCCCTCTCTGTCTGTCTCTCTCTCTCTCTGTCTCTCTCTCTCTCTGTCTCTCTCTCTCTCTCTCTCTCTCACTCTCTCTGTCTCTGTCTCTCTCTCTCTCTCTGTCTCTCCCTCTCTCTGTCTCTCTCTCTCTCTCTCTCTCTCTCTCCCTCTCTCTGTCTCTCTCTCTCTCTGTCTCTGTCTCTCTCTCTCTCCCTCTCTCCCCCCCCTCTCTCTCTCTCTCTCTGTCTCTCTCTCTCTGTCTGTCTGTCTGTCTGTCTCTCTGTCTCTCTCTCTCTCTCTCTCTCTCTCTCTCTCTCTCTGTCTCTGTCTCTCTCTCTCTCTGTCTCTCTCTCTCTCTCTCTCTGTCTCTGTCTCTCCCCCCCTCTCTCTCTCTCTCTCTCTCTGTCTCTCTCTCTCTCTCTCTCTGTCTCTGTCTCCCCCTCTCTCTCTCTCTCTCTCTCTCTCTCTCTGTCTCTCTCTCTCTCTCTCTCTCTCTCTCTCTCTGTCTCTCTCTCTCTCTGTCTGTCTGTCTGTCTGTCTGTCTCTCTGTCTCTCTGTCTCTCTCTCTCTCTCTCTCTCTGTCTCTCTCTCTCTCTGTCTCTGTCTCTGTCTCTCTCTCTCTCTCTGTCTCTCTCTCTCTCTCTCTCTGTCTCTGTCTCCCCCTCTCTCTCTCTCTCTCTCTCTCTCTCTCTCTCTCTCTGTCTCTGTCTCCC
The DNA here is from genome assembly GCF_015220715.1 of Pygocentrus nattereri. Classification (NCBI taxonomy): domain Eukaryota; kingdom Metazoa; phylum Chordata; class Actinopteri; order Characiformes; family Serrasalmidae; genus Pygocentrus; species Pygocentrus nattereri. The sequence continues at coordinate 566,594 of NC_051235.1, read as the reverse complement.
CCTCTCTCTCTCTCTGTCTCTCTGTCTCTCTCTCTCTCTCTGTGGAGGAGTCTCATTGTTTGTCATCTCTCAGTTCATGTCATCGTCTCTGTAATCTGTATATAATGTTCATAAACTGTATCTCATTCACAGTGTGTGTCTGTTCTTCTCTACTTTCTCTAATCTCTCCATCCTGTGTGTCGTCCAGCTGCAGCGCCGCCTCTCAGTGGACGGACATTAGCCGTCTGCGCAGCATGCTAATCAGTTAGCTAGCTAAAGTGTTGATGGGGCAGTTCACGTTAATGTATAGATGTACTGTATATAGAGTCGTCTAACCACATGCTCTGGGGAGGTCTAAGCCATTGGTCTCCAACTCTGGTCCTGGAGATCTACGTCCAGCCACAGTCGGCCACACCTGCTCCAGCACAATAATTTCCTCAGAGGATCCTGATTGGCTGGATTAGATGTTTTAGGGAGGGGCAGGAAAGTGGAGGACCAGGACCAGGTTTTGAGCCGTACATCACTTTGTTTCCTGTGGGTTTGTTTTTGTTGTAGCCCGTTTTGAAAATCTCCCCCATCACTGATAGAGAAGAACAGCTTGTTAGCTAAATAGGTTTAGTAGATACAAGTTAGCAGACAGCGAACAAACATAGGACCTCTGGCTTGATGAGGTGGCCCCCCCGCTAACTCTAGGCCAGTGCTGGTCCACCCTCGGACCACCCAGATTACAGTCCTGCACACAAGCTTTAACCTGCTGTTAATCTCCTCAAACAGATTTTAAACACATGCAGACTTTTATTTTGGAAATAAACTCTAAATATATAAAACCGACCTAGTATAAAATGGTGCCAGACTGGTTACAGCTGTTTGACCGGGTTCGTTTATAGTACGGCCATTAAAACTATTTACTAATTTACAAAGAAAGAGAACTGGACTGTGAGTGGACAGTGAACAGTGGGTTTTTGTCTGATGCTCAGATTAACCGCCAGTGGGCCACCAGCTTTGCCGTCACCAGGCCAGCAGGGGGCAGTATAGCACTATTTTAACTGTGTTATTTAGAGCATTGATGCTAAATCGGGGGGTGAAACTCCGCCCGCTGTATTCTACTGAATTAGCGGTTTACGCTTCATCAGGACGGTTCCAGTGACGCCGACTCGCTGTTGGGCGACAGTAAAACAGCCTGTTGTTTGTTTTACTGACGGCTCTTTCCTGTAAAAGTAGGCGGTCCTCAGTCAGGTTAAGGGACTGTCTGACAATAGGCAGAAGTCTGGCTTTCTAAACAGCCCTAATTCTTTAAGGTAGACACAAAAACAGGGCTGCTTTTATCGTTCGAGCCAGTCTTCGCTGCAATTTTGAGGTGATTCACTGTGATTTCAGTTATTTTGCTGTGATTTCACTGATTTCACTGTGATTTTGCTGTGATTTAGCTGATTTCAGTTATTTGCTGTGAATTCAGTGATTTTGCTGTGATTTCACTGATTTCACTGTGATTTTGCTGTGATTTAGCTGATTTCACAGTTATTTGCTGTGAATTCACAGTGATTTTGCTGTGATTTCACTGATTTCACAGTGATTTCCGGCTCTGTCGTTTTGTTCATGTTCTCGAGGCGTTACTCTGTGAAACAAACCAACATTCCTCCAGTCGCAGTGTATCCGACGGTACAGGAGCCAGTTCGGCCGATACGGAGGAGCAAATCCACATTTAACTGAGTTTAATTGCTGCTGTTCTGCTTTGGCGTCGCTCGCCTAGCAGCAGTGACCCTTACCGCTTGGCAGGAGCCGTTAGCCTTTAGCTAGCAATGCCGGGAAAGTAACTGACCTTAAACGGTTTATTTATCGAGTGCTGAGCCGCCTCACCGCCACTATCGCTGGCTAACTTAGCAGGTCTGCTAGCGTGCGCTCAGCTGGGCGTGAATTACTGTTTCCATCTCATTTCGCCAGTAAATCCACAACGGAGGCGCCAGCGGCCGCTCTGCATTTCCCCCACAGTGACCCCTACAGGACGTAAACCACACTGCAGCCTCGGTTCCACTCAGCTCACATCCGTTCAGCTGGTTCGTGGTTCAGTGATCCGGTACTTCGTATTTTGGTACGATTGTTATTTACGATCGTTTTTTTGTTTTTATTGAAATGTATTTGTTTATATCATAGAAAAGAGGCAAAAAACATGAAGATTCCAGGTTTATTTTTAATCTAAAGATGTATTTTTATTTGAGCAGATATTGTGACATCACAGTGTGCAGTGATGACGTTCAGCAGGTGAACGCGCGTGTTGTTGTGCGACTGAGTGATTGAGTAATCTGGTACCTCAAGCCCCTCCCACGGTCTGTCCCATCATCCAATCACGCCACAGCTCCACGCTTACATCATCATCCTCAGTAACCACTCAGAAGCAAGAGAGGAGGATTTAAAGGGGGGAAATCACCATGGCGATGAAGAGGAGTGTGTATTCATGATTTGCATGTGCGATGTGCATGACACTACGTGGGTCAACTTCAGGAATTAAAGATATATAAAAAAGAATATCCAGAAAAAAGAGTATATATGTATAAATATATAAATATGGATAGATGTTTTTAAGAGCAATGTGTTCCTTTTTCTTCTATTTTTAAAAACAAAAAATCAAAAAAGGACAAAAAAGAGCACCAAAAAAAGAGAAAAGACGACGATAACGATATAAAGGATGTTTGTTTGTTTGTTTGTTTGTTTGTTTGTTTTTATTGCTGAATGATCACTGAAAACTGCAGGTGAGGCGACGCGCTGTTCGAAAAGATACAGATATTTAAAGAAAAATAAATGAATAAAAATAACAGAAGATGTTCTCTGCCCCCCCCCCCACACTGAGGGGGGCTATATTGCTGATTAAAGTCACAAAGCCCACCACCCTGTTTGCTGATGTTACGCTATGAAAGCAGAGGCTGTGAATGTGGTGATGTTGCCCTTTATTCCGGCTGAGAAAAATCCCCCTGTTCTCTCTCTGTTCTCCCCCCCCCTCCCTCTCTCTCTCCCTCTCTCTCTCCCTCTCTCTCTCTGTTCTCTCTCTCTCTCTGTCTCTCTGTCTCTCTCTCCCTCTCTCTCTCTCTCCCTCCCTCTCTCTCTCTCTGTGTCTCTTTCTACAGTGCATTTTGTAATTCTGAACAGATCTTTACCCAAAGGCCCGGAATAAAACAGAGAGAATGCATTCTACACCAAATGCCTCCAGTCTCTGCTGTCTGTGTGTGTGTGTGTGTGTGTGGGGTGGGGTGGGGGGGGGGGTGGGGGGGGGGGGGGGTGATGATGTTTCTAATAAAGTGGCCAGTTAGTGGAAGCACAAGGTGGGTGTTTCTAATAAAGTGGCCAGTTAGTGGAAGCACAAGGTGGGTGTTTCTAATAAAGTGGCCAGTTAGTGGAAGCACAAGGTGGGTGTTTCTAATAAAGTGGCCAGTTAGTGGAAGCACAAGGTGGGTGTTTCTAATAAAGTGGCCAGTTAATGGAAGCACAAGGTGGGTGTTTCTAATAAAGTGGCCAGTTAATGGAAGCACAAGGTGGGTGTTTCTAATAAAGTGGCCAGTGAGTGGAAGCACAAGGTGGGTGTTTCTAATAAAGTGGCCAGTTAGTGGAAGCACAATGTGGGTGTTTCTAATAAAGTGGCCAGTTAGTGGAAGCACAAGGTGGGTGTTTCTAATAAAGTGGCCAGTTAGTGGAAGCACAAGGTGGGTGTTTCTAATAAAGTGGCCAGTTAGTGGAAGCACAATGTGGGTGTTTCTAATAAAGTGGCCAGTGAGTGGAAGCACAAGGTGGGTGTTTCTAATAAAGTGGCCAGTTAGTGGAAGCACAAGGTAGGTGTTTCTAATAAAGTGGCCAGTTAATGGAAGCACAAGGTTTTAATTCTGAAATGTTGAAAAATGTTTTTGGCTTTTTTTTCCCTTAAAAGAAATGTGATGTTACAGTAATAATACAGTGTCATAAAACAGCATTAAACGAGAAGAAATGATAGAATAGAAATAAATATTATAGATCACGCTCATTAGCACGCATTCTCCTGCGCTTCAGCGGGGCACCCGTCTTCCCCCGAAACAATTTTTCCGACATCATTAATTATGAATTATAGTAATAATGCAGGCCAGCGGTGTCGATGGGGAGAGAGGGACATGTCTCTGACTGAAAGGTGGGTGTAAAACAATCATGTTCTGTTTAAATGATTCATTTAAATCCAGCCCATGACTTAGATTTAAATTTAAGTCGTTGGGCTGGAGGTCAGGGATCTGGCCCTGTGACCGGAAGGTCGCCGGTTCGATCCCCAGCGCCGACACCATGACTGAGGTGTCCTTGAGCAAGACACCTAACCCCCAACTGCTCCCCGGGCGCCGTGGATAGGGCTGCCCACCGCTCCGGGCAAGCGTGCTCACTGCCCCCTAGTGTGTGTGTGTTCACTAGTGTGTATGCGGTGTTTCACTGCACAGATGGGTTAAATGCGGAGGTGGAATTTCCTGTTTGTGGGATTAAAAAAGTTTCACTTAACATTTGACCTAGTAAAGTAAATAACACGCTCAGTCAGGCGGCGATGCGGCTCAGAAACCACAACACACAATATACTCACAATAATGATAATAATGGTGAGTTCAAGCAGCAGAATATGATCGAGACTGTTCTGAGTATATTTTAGACTTCAGCTGTGAAATCCCGTGAACGATCCGGGACTTTTATTATGAAATCCACTGAGCAGCGTGAACAGCAGCGTTTTAGAGAAAGACTTGAGGAATGTAGCAGGACTTTTATTATGAAATTAAGTGCCCTCTGTAAAAATGTGCAGAAAAACGCTGTAACAGTAAATGAAGTGAATGCTGAATGAACTTTAGGGCTTAGCGGAGTTTGAAGGCCTCTTGCTGTGAAATCCGCTGTGGAAGAAACCCGATTATTAGATTTATTTGAACGTGGGGGGTTTTATTTTGACATTTCTTGCGAAATTAACCTGTACACGCATGAGGACTTTTATTATGCAATGCCAAGTGAGCGGCGGAGGCGCAGTCCTGTGTGGTACCGCATGAACAGGACTCTTATTGTGAAATCAGCCGTGCTGAGTGTAAAGGGAGAGGAACATGTCGATGGAGGACCCGTTCTTCGTGGTTAAAGGGTAAAAAACACTCACTTTTATCGCTTGTTTTAGATGTTTATTCTGTTTTCGCTCCGTTTTGGGCTCAGGCTGTGGCCTGGGCACGCTGTCAGAGTCAGAGCTGCTCTGCCCCCGCTGTGGGGGGTGTAGGGGGGCAGAGTGGAGGAAAAATGGGTAAAAGAGGGTAAAAAGGGGTAGAAATGGGGTGTAAAGGGCCCTGGGGGTCTGCCGGGGTGGTTAGGGTGTCTGAGGCGGATGATAAGGGGGCTGTGTGGGGTTCAGACACTCACTGCTGTGGGGTTTGTGCCTCGTTGTTGTTGTTGTTGGATGTTTCTCCCCTCTGAACTTCACAGCTTCCCTCGGAGTTCATCCTGTTTAAAGGACTCTTATTTTGAAAAGCACGCTTTTCTCACCTCTCTGATGGTATGACCCCAAAAAGAGTAAATATTTACATGTACACTGGGTGGCCAAAAGTATGTGGGCATCTGACCATCACACCTATATGAGCTTGTTGGACGTCCAGGTCTAAACCCATGGACATTAATATAGAGTGGCCCCCTTTTATAACAGCCTCAGCGCGCGTGGACAGTCCGTGGGAATCCGTGTCCAGTCTAAAGAGCTATAGTGAGGTCAGACCTGATGCTGGACGACAGGGTGCGGCTCACAGTCTCCACTCTAGTTCATCCCAAAGGTGTTCAGTGGGGTTGAGCTCAGGGCTCAGTGAGGCCACTGGAGTTCCTCCACGCCAAGCTGGTCACTCCATGTGTTTATGGAGCTGCTTTGTGCTCAGGGTCTCAGTCCTGCTGGAGCAGGAAAGGCTCTTCCCCAAACTGCTGACCCAGAGCTGGAAGCTTAACTGTGTGCTGTAGCTTCAACATCACCCTTCACTGGATCTGAGAGCCCAAACGCTGAAACACAGTCCAGCCCATCATCCCTCCTCCACCAAACTCTACTGTTTCAGCATTCCAGTAGGTAACGTTCTCCTGGCATCCACCAAACCCAGATTCATCATCAGACTGACCGATAGAGAAGGTTCATCACTCCAGAGGACACAGATCCACTGCTCCAGCTGCTCAGCCATGGAGACCCATTTCATGAAGCTCCTGATGCTCAGATCTTTCACTGATGCTGCTTCCAGAGGCAGTTTGGAACTCCGCAGTGATGATTTAACAGAAGATGCTCTGCTCACTTCAGCGCCCTGTGGCCTCACTCTGAGTTTGCGTGGTCTGCTGCATCGTGGCTGAGCTGCTGTCGCTCCGTTTCCCAGTAACACACACAGCTGTCTGGGGCGGAGGCAGCATGCTGCGGCAGTGACCTGTTCAGAGCCTCTGAGCTCCTCAGTGCGATCCTCTGCTGCCAGTGTTTGTCTCTGGAGGCTGTGCCTAATTTTATATACCTGAGTGCAGCCCACCGAAACACCTGAGGTAATTAGGAGGGGCGTCCGCATACTTTTGGCCACATAGTGTATCTGTCTATACCTGCTCAGCTCAGCCCAGTCAGTGTATTTCCCGGAGTCGTGAGGAGTGTTTCAGTCTGGACTGCTTTGTGAACGAGGTGTGATGTCAGAACAGAGCTCATTTACATATGTCAGTCTTGAAGGGACGGACAGTAACGAGAGCGGTTTGGGATGAAGAGAGTTTGGAGAAATGTGAAAATGGATGAAAGTGAATTATGGCAGTTATAATGTGACCGAATAGAAAAAAATGAGGTGTGGCTTCATGTCCCTCTAAATATAGTCACTATTTCCTGAATGAGTGCAATAGTTGTGTGTGTGTGTGTGTGTGTGTGTGTGTGTGTGTGTGTGTGTGTGTGTGTGTGTGTGTTTTGCAGAGAGGTGCAGAAGGCTCTGTCGCGAGCGCGGGGGCTGTTCCAGCGGTGGGAGGAGCTACTGCAGGAGGACACGCCCATCAGCCGAGATGAGCTGGACTGGAGCACAAACGAACTGAGGAACTGCCTGAGGGCCATCGACTGGGACCTGGAGGACCTGCATGAAACCATCAGTATCCAATTATATATGCGTTCACATGGCCCCCATACATACAGACCCTCAGCCGTGTGTATACACCCCTGTGTTTGGACCCTTAACTCCGCAAGGCATCGTGGAGTCGAACCCGGGGAAGTTCCGTCTGGGGGAGAACGAGCTGCAGGAGAGGAGGGAGTTTGTGGAGAGAACGCGAACGGCTGTTCAGGTACATCACCGTCACCCTGTACTGCGCCTGTTCCACCCGTCCCCATGCGTCAAACACAGGGCCCGATCCTTAGGCCCTGGACTACAGTTCCCAGCATGCACTGCGACGTTGTGTGCTTCCACCCCCTTCCCAAACATCGAGCTGTGGGACAGCACCACAAAAGCGAATGGGCAGTGTTATAAGCCAATAGGCATCTGCAGCTAATGTGGTCTCTCGCTTTATATGAAACAATTCCTTTTATCAAAAATGATTTATTTAATTGTTTTAAATCTTTATATATGAAATATAATGTCATTTTTTAGTCTACTTTTTATTTTATTTTACAACAAGGGGTTTTCTTGACTTTTACTGATGCAGTTTGACGCTCCTGCGCTGTTTATTGGGATAACTAGAAAATATCAGTGCTAAACAGCGAAACGGTCCAGACGTCTTTACAGTGATGGTGATGGGAACCAGGCGTTGCCATGACTACAACACAGATATAGACACTTTATTTACCATCCAGAACCACCAGAGAACCTACACGAGTCTTCTGAGCTTATCTGGAATGTTGATGATGGAAAACAGTGGAAAATCTGGAATAATGAGTTTTCTTTGGGGACTATTTTGCCGCACAGCGCCCTGCATGTCTCCCTCCACCATGAATGGAGTTGAAGTTCTCTAAACTCTCATAAAACAGCGTCTCAGTCATCAGGCAGTGAATTCAGAACCAGTTCATGTAGGAACTTTCTGTAGGAGCTTTTAGAGGGACGTCTGGTTCCCATCACCACCACTGTGAGGAGCTTTTAGAGGGACGTCTGGTTCCCATCACCACCACTGTGAGGAGCTTTTAGAGGGACGTCTGGTTCCCATCACCACCACTGTGAACGGCTCTCAGTGCTCAGTTGTAGATGAAGGTGCTGCTCTGTGACGGTTCTAATGTGTGTGTTTGTGTAGGAGATGAAGGAGCAGCTCTCCAGTCCCTCGGCTTTAGCGCAGGCAGAGAAAAAGAGCAGACAGGTGAGTTTCTCCTTTTATAGTTCAGTTTTCCCTGGTTATTTCCCGACCTGCTCTTCGTCCCGCTGAACTGACCGGCTGTCTGATCCTGCGGGATGAAGAGAGGTTGTTGAAAACGGTGTAAAGCTGTGAAAATGGAAAATTGGCTGTTTCTGGTACATAAAGCCGTGTAAACCTTCAGGAGGAAAATATAGGATATGGGCTCTTTAATGGTTGTGATGTCATGCGTTGTTTCCATGAATGGACTGTTTCTGGAGTCACTGCTCATCTGTCGAACTGTTTTACTAGTTAAAGTAGGAAAATGAGATTTCTGTCATATCGGCTCTTTAAGCAGCACACATCTGTATCAACATCTGACTCATCATATAATACAGCTGTCTCTCTGCCTGTCTCTCTGTCTGTCTCTCTGTCTGTCTCTCTGTCTGTCTGCATGTCTCTCTCTGTCTGTCTCTCTGCCTGTCTGCATGTCTGTCTCTGTCTGTCTCTCTGCCTGTCTGCCTGCATGTCTCTCTCTGTCTGTCTCTCTGCCTGTCTGCATGTCTCTCTCTGTCTGTCTCTGTGCCTGTCTCTCTGTCCCTCTCTGTCTCTCTCTGCCGGTGTCTCTCTGCCTGTCTGTCTGTCTGTCTCTCTGCCTGTCTGCATGTCTCTCTCTGTCTGTCTCTGTGCCTGTCTGTCTGTCCCTCTCTGTCCCTCTCTGCCGGTGTCTCTCTGCCTGTCTCTCTGCCTGTCTCTCTGTAGGCGCTGATGGGTGGTTCCACTCAGATGAGGCATGCAGGTCTGGAGCCCCACCTGGTGTCGGCAAACTCCAGATACATCCAGGAGCAGCAGGAGCAGCAGCAGGTAACAAACACAGCTTCCTGCTTTATTCTAATGATAATAATAATAATAATTATTATTATTATTATTATTATTATTATTATTATTATGGTTTGGTGTTTGTATTGTGTGGTAGTGATGTAATGGCGCCCCCTGCTGTGTGCAGCTGATCGTGCAGGAGCAGGATGAGCAGTTGGAGCTGGTGTCCGGCAGCATCCGCGTTTTAAAGGACATGTCCACCAGAATAGGAGACGAGCTGGACGAGCAGGCCGTGTGAGTGACCTGCACACTGAGCTCCGTTAGCTGCTCTTAGACTGAGATCATTTCGTGGTAAATGGACCAATAGAAACGCTTCAAACTCTCTTAGAATAAAGTCTCACTGCATTGACTGCTGCCTTGTTTACTCACAAAGCTATAATACAAAGTGGGGCATTGAAGAGAGAAAGTCTTCAGGGTGAAATCGCAGCGAATGGGATGAATAAGTCATTATTCCCTGACCCAGATAATCATGAATAAACATGATTCGTTACTTAATGCCCTTAAAACCACATCAAAACTTCTTATTCATTCAGAGGCGCTGAGGAACCTTTCTTATAGAGGCTGACTGTGAGCTTAAAACCCGTGTTTTAAAGGGCAATTACACCCAACTGTTCAAAATTGTGAGGAGTAATCAGAGGTTCAGAGGGTTTGGTGTGAAACGGTCCAGACGTCTTTCCAGTGGTGGTGATGGGAACCAGGCGTCGCCATGACTACAACACAGATATAGACACTTTATTTACCATCCAGAACCACCAGAGAACCTACACGAGTCTTCTGAGCTTATCTGGAATGTTGATGATGGAAAACAGTGGAAAATCTGGAATAATGAGTTTTCTTTGGGGACTATTTTGCCGCACAGCGCCCTGCATGTCTCCCTCCACCATGAATGGAGTTGAAGTTCTCTAAACTCTCATAAAACAGCGTCTCAGTCATCAGGCAGTGAATTCAGAACCAGTTCATGTAGGAACTTTCTGTAGGAGCTTTTAGAGGGACGTCTGGTTCCCATCACCACCACTGTGAGGAGCTTTTAGAGGGATGTCTGGTTCCCATCACCACCACTGTGAGGAGCTTTTAGAGGGGGACGTCTGGTTCCCATCACCACCACTGTGAACGGCTCTGACTCTGGAACGGAGCGATTCACACCAAACCGCTCAGAGCCGCTCGGTTTACATCAGAACCAGTTAATTATGCAGAGAATTCTCCTTTAGTGCTGTGCTTTGATTGGCCGTCCGTCTGCGCTCCTGCTGATGCTGCAGTCTTTGTTTATTTTGGAAACTTTCTGCTGGACTCCTGAAAACAACAAACCCCCACCTCTCACTGAGTTCTCCACGGAGCGCTTTAGAACCTTAGAACCACTGCTGAGTGCAGAGCTGCACTAAAGCAGCAGCGTAGACTGAAATATTCTAATCTATATTCACTGTAACACGGATAGTAATCGTATTCAGTCATTTGTATGCTAGAGCTTAATTTGATAGAACTTCATTCTGGATGTTCTACAGCTTTCTCAGCCACTCTAGAGTCTTCCACCACTCTGATCACCATGTTTTTGTTTTTATTTACAGCTTCGCAGTGATTGTGAACTGTAGCTCTGGCGTTCCACCGTCTTATCACTGTCCTGTTTATATGTATCTGTAGCTGAACTGGTTCTGTGTTCCTGGTGATGGTGACTGAGGAACGTGGTGGTCTTTTTCAGGATGCTGGGGGAGTTCAGTGAGGAGATGGAGCAGACGAGCTCCAGAATGGACTCCGTGCTGAAGAAACTGGAGAAAGTTTCACACATGACCAGCAGTGAGTACAGATCAGCACCGATCACCCCGGAGTCCGTAAATACTGCTGCTTCAGCTGGAAGCGGCTTAAAGCCCAACAAGAATCCGATTATCCTGATTATCCTGTTCCACCTTAAATGGTGCAGCAGTTACAGCAGCCACCATGGATACCATAGCAAAGGCCAAACAACACCTTGGCAACCACCTGGAATACCATAGCAACAGCTTATCAGCGCCTTAGCAACCACCTGAGATACAGTAGCAACAACTTGGCAACACCTTAGGAACCACCTGGAATATCATAGCAATAAGTTTGTCGAGCCAGCTGGTAGTTCATTGATGCTCTTTCCTCTCTAGTTAAAGAGTTTCCTGCAGTTGTTGCCAGTTACTGCTGGAGCTCTAACACAGCGCATGATAAACTCGGCTTTAACTCCGGACGCTGACCGTGTAAAATGGACCGTGCTCAGTAAACATGGTTCTGTTTCAGCTTGGCCCGTTGTTTGGCCCAGCGGTGTAAATACATTTACATCAGTGCATCATAAAGAACCTGGAGAATGAGATGTTTGATTTCCTTGAGAGTTTAATTAGCTGTTTTGTGCATCATGTCGTATGTGTGGTAGATCATGTTGTGTGTGTGTGTGTGTGTGTGGTAGTCCATGTCACGTGTGTGGTAGTCCATGTTGTGTGTGTGTGTTGTAGTTCATCCATCCATCCAAGTCCGGGTTGCGGGGGCAGCAGCCTAAGCAAAGAGGCCCAGGCCTCCCCCGCCACCTCCTCCAGCTCTTACATTTACATTTCTGGCATTTGGCTGACGCTCTTCTCCAGATCGACTTACAATTTGATCATTTTACACAGGAAGGCGAAGGTGGTGTTAGGAGTCTTGCCCAAGGACTCTTATTGGTGTAGTGTAGGGTGGTTACCCAGGTGGGGATTGAACCCCAGTCTACAGCGTAGAAGGCAGAGGTGTTAACCACTACACTACACCAACCACACCTCTTCTGGAGGGATACCAAGGAGTTCCCAAAACGGTTGAGAGATATAATCCCTCCAACGTGTCCTGGGTCTTCCCCGGCGTCTCCTCCCCGATGGACATGTCTGGAACACCTCTCTAGGGAGGCCAGATGTCCGAACCACCTCAACTGGCTTCTCTCAACGTGGAGGAGCAGCGGCTCTACTCCGAGCCTCTCCTGAATCGCAGAGCTTCTCAGCCTATCTCTAAGGGAGAGCCCGGCGACCCTGCGGAGAAAGCTCCTTTCGGACGCTTGCATCCACGATCTCGTTCTTTCGGTCACTACCCAAAGCTCATGACCACAGGTGAGTCGGAACGTAGCTTGACCGGTAAATTCACTCATGAACAAAATCCCAAGATATTTAACTCCTCCACTTGGGGCAAGAATTCACTCCCGACCTGGACAGATTCCACCCTTTTCCGACCGAGAACCATGGTCTCAGACTTAGAGGTGCCGATTTTCGTCCCAGCCGCTTCACACTCAGCTGCAAACGGGTCCAGAGAGAGCTGGAGGTCCCGGCCTGGTGACGCCAACAGAACTACATCATCTGCAAAAAGCAGACGTGAAATCCTGAGGCCACCATACTGGACACCCTCCGCCACTTGGCTGTTCCGAGAAATTCTGTCCATAAAAGTTATGACAATGTGACAATGGACAGCCCTGGCAGAGTCCAACCCTGACTGGAAACCAGTCCGACTTACTGCCAGCTTTACGAGCCAAGCTCCTGCTCCGTTTGTACAGGGACTGAATCCCCATAACAACGAGCCCCTCACCCCGTACTCCCAGAGCACTCCCCACAGGATCCCCGAGGGACGCGGTTGAATGCTTTCTCCAAATCCACAAAACACATGTGGACTGGTTGGGCAAACTCCCACGCACCCTCCAGGACTCTGGTGAGGATAAAAAGCTGGTCCAGTGTTCCACAACCTGGGCAGAACCCACATTGTTCCTCCTGTAGCTGACATTCAACTATTGGTCTGATTCTCTTCTCCAGTACCCCTGCTAGACCTTACCGGGTAGGCTGAGAAGTGTGATCCCCTGGTAGTTGGAACACACCCCCCGGTCCCCTTTCTTAAAAAGAGGGACCACCACCCCGGTCCGCCATTCTAGGGGGACCGCCCCAGATGTCTACACGATGTTGCAGAGGCGTGTCAGCCAAGACAGCTCTACAACATCCAGAGCCCTCAGGAATTCCGGGCGGATCTCATCCACCCGGTGCTCTGCCACTGAGGAGTTTTCCAACCACCTTGGCTACCTCAGCCCGAGTGATGGACAGACACTCGCTCGGATCTCCAAGCTCTGCCTCCTCTGGTGAAGGATCGTTGGTGGGATTGAGAAGATCGTTGAAGTATTCCTTCCACCGTCCAATGACGTCCCCAGTCAAAGTCAGCAGCCCCCAGCCCCACTGTATACAGTGTTGGTTGGGAACCGCTTTCCTCTCCTGAGGTGCCTGACGGTTTGCCAGAACCTTCGCGGTGCCTGTCGATAGTCTTTCTCTATGGCCACCAAACTCCTCCCACACCCGAGTTTTTGCCTCAGCAACCGCCGAAGCTGCAGCCCTCTTGGCCCTTCGATACACATCTTTTGCCTCTAGAGCCACACAAGCCAACCAGGCCTGATAGGACTCTTTCTTCAGCTTGACGGCTTGTGTGTGTGTGTGTGTGTGTGTGTGTGTGTGTGTGTGTGTGTGGTAGTTCATGTTGCATGTATGGTAGTTCATGTCGTAGTTTGGGGGGGGGGTTGGGGACGACTGTCAGCTCTGTGAGAGTGACGGGTTGTTGTTACACTGTGTTGCAGGTAGGAGGCAGTGGTGCGCCATCGGTGCCCTCGTCATCATCCTGATCGTCGTCCTCATTCTGTTCTTCGCGCTGTGAGCGCCACCTGCTGTATCTGCCTGGCCTTTACACGTTCTGCCTATAGCCCCCCACGCCCCCCCCCCCCCCCCCCCAACACCTCACACTGGGGGGGCTTCAGAGAACAGAGGAAACCCCCCCCCCCCCAAGCTTTTAGGGCTGAGGTCTTTAATTGTCTGTACTCTTATATCTCTCTCTCTCTCTCTCTCTCTCTCTCTCTCTCTCTCTCTCTCTCTCTCTCTCTCTCTCTCTCTCTGTGGGATGGGGTTTCTGTGTATAGTACTGATATAGACTCCTTCATCGTGAGGTTGATGGAGGGTTCTGTTGGTTATTTTATTTTCCGATTATTTTACTATGGGACAGATTTTATGGTGGGGGTTGGTGGGGTCAGGGGGGGTGTCAGTGCTGCCTTATTATATTTTTCTACACTGATGGTTCACGGTGCAGTACGTAATGATGTAAAGTAACCGTCTGACCTCAGACGGGCATCGCAGTAGATTAGTGTTTTATTTTGTAAGATTTTGCTTATTTGTTTTAAACCCGTACGCTGGCGATCTCAGAAACCAAACAGAAGCACAGCTGACCGTCCCTGGTCACCTACTGGGCCGCACGATACCGCCGGAGTATCAGTATTGTGATAGTTATTGATTATATTGTTATTATGACGTTGCTTGGAACATAAAACTCATCTGCCAATCGATAATGTTAGAGGATTAAAGACTGTCCTGCATTACTGTAAAGCTCTTTCACAAAGGGTCATGTTTAGAGGGTTCATTTGCATATATGTAAATGTATGAGTTGTCGCCCCCTGCTGGACACTCCATGCCTTAACCATTAAAGGAAAACTCCAGCGATCTTTAGTCTGTCACATCTATATATACGGTCAGTCACAGCAGACGGCACACATTAAAAACTGCATTTTGATTGGTCAGAGGCTCATTTGCATATTGCCTTCTGAGATTCAAGGCCATAATCACAGTATTGATTAAGGAAGGACGCTGCACAGCTTGGACTGAATCGTTCCTGCTTCTTAGCCGAGTGTGTGGATACTAAATTCAGGAAGAATGAAGAAGTTTCCGATCGCCTGTTTTAGTCAGGCTGCTGAACCTGCAGTTGTTTTGGACTCGCTGTGGCCCTCTGCTGGACGGTCCATGCCTTATGCAGTCTGGCTTTACGTCACTGTGAGCCTGATCTGTGCAGCGAAGGGAAAGTCCAGCGTTCTCGGCCTGGTCTCGGCCTGCTGTGTCCGCAGTGTTCAGCCAGTTGAAGCACACAGGAATGAATTACAGTGTGCAGAAAGCTGTGGAAGCACATTCCCACCAGATCGAGGAGAGAAAGCCTCGTTTCCGCTCCTGTTCCTGCCGGCAGAATAAACAAATGCCCAACAGTGATGCACCATGTCAACTAGCTTGAGAACCTTGAGTTGTTATCTTGAAAGAATGACATACTTTAAAAAAAAGACATTATCCCAAAATAATGACTGATTATCCTGAAAACTGTAATAGTTATTTGTGCAGTGTGTTGGTATTTTGACGTAGCAAGTCGGTATTTTGACGTAGCAAGTCGGTATTTTGACGTAGCAAGTCGGTATTTTAAGATTCGAAATTGAAAAAGATGTTTAACGTGCTAATAGGTTACTGTGTCCAAGTATCAAACTGTCCAAATTTCCTGAAATTATCCTGAAATAATGACACTTTCTCAAAATCTTCATGCAGTACCTTGAAGTAATGACGTGCCGCAGAACTCATTATTTCAAGATAACCTTTAAGACTTTTCTCCTCCGGGTGGCGAGAATGAGCTTCCAGTCTTCTGACGGAAGCCAGCAGGCCGTCATGGGCAGTCAGAGGTCAGGGGACACGGGCTGCAGTGTCCTGTTGCCTGTACGACGCACTGATTGGTCAGATTGCGAGTCTGCGTGAAGCGCAGTGGTTTGTATGTCCATTGAACTCAATAAGTCAGCTTTCCATTAACGTAAGGAAAAGTGATTTATATCGGAGTTGCGGAGCGAATGGTCTGTTCATAACGTCAGCGTCAGCGCTGGTCCTGGATCGGTTTGAGGGACTGACCAGTGTAAATATGAGAGGGAGCCTGATCCCAGATCAGCACTGACGGGCTAAAGGGCCGAGCGAACGCGTTGTTAGTTTCAAAGGGTGCCACGTTTGCATATATCTGCCTACAGCAGTGTAGCCCCGCCCATTCACACGGATCGATCGGAGTGACTGAACAGAACCACTGAAGAGGAATGAGGCAGGGCCGGTCGTAGCGCCCCCTGCCTGCTCGTGTGCAGAACTGCAGCATGTAATGCGGTCCGTGTGAATGTGGAGTCATGCATCATATTTCATTTTCTAGGCGTTTCACACACTTTAACACACAAAGACAAGAAAGGACCAGCGGTGCAGCAACTGACAAAACCATCAGGAATTCTGAATGAGGATGGGGTGGTACTGGCAAAAAATAGTTCCAGTATAATTAAGATCACAGACTGTTTCAGGATATATTACTGTATAGTGTATTTATGTATCAAATAAATTTCGGCTGCTTAAGGAAACCGGTTTTGTAGATTTTCCTTGGCGAGTTTTTCTGGATGTCCCGTCACTTTTAATAACGACCATATTTCACATCAGAAGTGAATCTGAAATATTTTATTGGGTGAAACAGTAAAAACGTGATCGATACACAGTCAGACGTCGGCATCGTTTCCTAACCCGAGTGTAAAGCCCAAGCGCCTCCTCCTAACACTGCTGAATGTAGTTTAACGCCCGAAACTTATTTGTCTCGCTTTTTTAATGAAGTGTTGCTCCTCACTGCCCTGATGAGCTGATTTAGGTGCTCAAAACATCCTAATTATTCTTCTGATTCTACTTTCCGATACAAACATTCACCAGCTGCTTATTAGAATTCTCCCATTCCACCTTAAACGGTGCTGCAGTTACATTCTGGTGCCGGAGGCATTGGAATTGAAAACTCCTCATTTAAGGTGGAACGGGACCAATTCAAATTCAAATAAAAAGCCGACTTCAGCTTCATAGTTTTAATGCTGGCAGGATTTTTTGATAAGAATATGAAGGTTGTCGCTATCGTACTGAGAGGTTATAAATATGCATTATGGGAAGACATTTCAACAAGGAAGCACAATTCCTTGGAACACCAGCTATTCTCCATGCTAGGCTAAAGGCCAACGGCAAACCCCAAGACACTGGCTTTACCTTCCACTGTTTTCCCCTCAGGCTGCAGCTCAGTACGCGAGAGCTGAGAGACGACGCGCTCTGACCTGTTCATATGTTGCGTTATCTGCATTTATTTGCATACCAGGATAACAGTAATGACTAAACCAATAGCTTTGAAAAGAATTCCTACCAGTATTCCGGATAAACCCACTACTACTATGGATACAATGACTTATTAACATTTTACTCTCCGTGCTTCACTGAATCGACTCAAACGGCACTAACGCTGCTGTTTTTTGTAAATATGCGGTTCAGTATTTTTAGGTACTGATGACGTCATTATGCATATTATGACACAGTGTGATGTAATTTAGCCAGATCTGTTAGCATGCTCTCCTAGTAGCACTGTTTAAAATTTAGAAGTTGTTAGATGGACGGTTTGAAAACAGGACCTGTTTGCACCGATTAACACTTAAGGCAGTTGTTTATTACTCTGTAGACATTAACTGATGTTACTGTACCTCTGATAGCTGGGAAGGAATTCTGTCCCAAAGACTTCCACGTTTTTGTGTGTTTAGTGTTCAGTTCTGGGCAAAATTCATTGATTTTAAATCTTGGCAACTACAATGAAGTGACTTACCTTTCCAAGGTGAGCTGAAAAGATACAAATGCCAGTATTGCTGAGGTTATTAAACATCCGTAAGGCAACGGCGGAGTCTGTTTCACTCTGAACTTCTGCTTCTTGTGAATGTTATTCAGCGTGTAGTGCCACACCTGCTGGGATCGCTATGCCACTGATCGGGACTTTGGACCCCTTCCACACCCAAAAACAGCTTCATACTCGGCCAAACATACCCAACCCTCACAGCAAATGGACCTGGGTCCAGAAAATACCTCTAGTGCGAAAACATCCTTGTAAATAAGCAGATTAACAGTGGGCCTAGAACTGAACCCTGGGGAACTCCAGTAGTGAGGCCATGGTGACCCTTGTTAGGATCAGATTTGAAGACAGGATGAAAGCTAAGCAAATATTCTCAACAGTAATTGTGTGTAAAACATTTGCCTTGGATTTGTACATCGCGATGCATCACCAGGAAAAACGCAAACAGTCCAAAATCGTTTGTTACAAATCTTTTTTTATTAACATTTATTCAGATTTCCATGTTTATTACAGTAGTTAATGTGCAATTATCTTTTGTATCGGGTCACAGTAAAGGAGTTCACAAAGGAATTGGCACTTAGAAACACAGAGAAACACTGGCATGAACTCGGGTTGGGGGGGGGTCGGACATTAGTAAACATTACTGCATCAGATTTCAAAAAGCGATTTCTGAGGGGAGTTTATACCTCATGCTGTGAATGCACAACTAACAATCAAACCGTAGTGCTCTTATGTATAATGTACATTATAATACACTTAAACATCATCTATATATATTTATATATATTTGATATTTATAGTGAAGAAATAAAAAAGAAACCTGCAGGAATCCCAGGACCGCACCAGAGACGCTCTCTCCATCGCCACGGTGATAAAGCCCCCCCTCCAGCCCCGTTTTGAGGTAATAATCTACCACGTTCTCAATCTTAAACCCGTCTGGCTTACAGAACGTCTACATCATCTCTTGAGGGGTTTTCATCTGCAGAGCCAGAGAACCAACAGCGGTTTCGGAGCCTGATGAGGCTTTAGACCTGGATCTGCTTACGTTTGAGTGATCAACCTGTTTTGTTTGACTCCTCCAAATCGTGCTAGCTTCGTTTCAGGATCTGTTACGTTCAGTTTAAGAGCGATATTCGTCAGTACTGATTCAGAAAAACCAGGTTCATAATGTTACCGACTTGATGTTGCTTTCCTACATCAAATGAAACACGTGAGTTGCATAATGTACAGAGTCCTGCAACTCACTGAAACTCTCAACAGTTGCAAAGTGGTCTCAGAGCATCGTGAGACTGTAGTCAGACGAACTGAAATCCTGCTAACTTCACGATCTATTATGTTCAATATTCGTTAGTCCTTGTTTACAAACCAGGCCAATAATAGTGAGTTTATGTTGGAGAGCGCTACTGACTGGCTGCAGACAGTAGAAAAATCAGTGGGACAGGGTTTTGATATACAGTCACTTTACGCACTACTAGTAATCATCCACATTAACGCTGGCCTACACAGTGCAACTTCCATGCAATTTAGTTGCATGAAACCTACATGAAACTAAATTGCACTTGAGTTGCATAATATATAGAGTCCCGCAACTCACCTGAAACAGTTCAACAGTGAAGCCAAGTTTCATGAAACTGCCTGAATAGAAATCAGATGTTTTCATGCAGTTCAAAGCTGGCTGACTGTGCAGGTTCTGTTAGCGCCAAACAAGTTTCTCAAAGCTACCATTTCTGCCACCAGCTGGTTTAATTAGTCAGCTAACGAGCGACTGCGTGGGCCAGCATTTATGTAAATTGTATCAGAAGTACTGCTAACTTGGCTAATTACTGACTGTGCTGCATGCAACTTTGCTCTGGAACTGTTTCATGGACCTGTTATGCTGCAGGCAACTCCACATGCAACTAGCTGTATGGAAGTTTCTCCATGTTAGCGCTCATGGCCCAGCGATAGACTTTACACCCAGACCTATGATTACGTTTGGCTGCTGCAACTGACTGCAGGTTATTTGAAGAAGGTGCCAGAATCGGCTGCTCCATTTAAGGAGGAAAACTCTAATAAGTAGCCTCCTAATTACTGTCCTAACTTTAGGATGAACCCCAGCAGGGTCCTAACTTCAGGATGAACCCCAGCAGGGTCCTAACTTCAGGATGAACCCCAGCAGGGTCCTGACTTCTGTTTAAGGTCCGTTTCTCTGGTTCTGAGGCGGCTGAGTCAGGCAGCGTAGTTCACTACCAGCATAATGAGCTCCGTTTATTCCTACTGTAAAACGCGGCTTTCACTGGGAGATGCTTTTCTCTTCTAACTCTGCGTTTAAACATCTCAGACGCTGCCGACTCGAACTCCACCGCCCCTCTGATCACCTTCCTGTGTTAATGTAGATGATTTACATTTACGGCATTTGGCTGACGCTCTTATCCAGAGTGACTTTACAATTTGATCATTTTTACACAGGGAGGCCAAGGTGGTGTTAGGAGTCTTGCCCAAGGACTGTTATTGGTACAGTGTAGGGTGTTTACCCAGGTGGGGATTGAACCCCAGTCTACAGTGTGAAAGGCAGAGGTGTTCACCACTACACTACACCACCAAGCGATGATGAAATATTACAGTGATGGTGGTGAATAATGAGGAGGCGGAGCTGAACGTAGGGCTGTTTATTAGGAGGAGGAGCGTCAGCACGCTCGGCTAAAGCGTTTGGGAAATGGAGACTGAAACTGGGGAGCAGTGGCGGTCTGATAAACAGCAGGGGGCGCTCTGATAAACAGCAGGGGGCGGCTCTGATAAACAGCAGGGGGCGGCTCTGATAAACAGCAGGGGGAGCGCTCTGATAAACAGCGGGGAGCGCTCTGATAAACAGCAGGGAGCGCTCTGATAAACAGCAGGGGGCGCTCTGATAAACAGCAGGGGGCGACTCTGATAAACAGCAGGGGGCGACTCTGATAAACAGCAGGGGGCGGCTCTGATAAACAGCAGGGGGCGACTCTGATAAACAGCAGGGGGAGACTCTGATAAACAGCAGGGGGCGCTCTGATAAACAGCAGGG
This sequence comes from Pygocentrus nattereri, assembly GCF_015220715.1. NCBI lineage: Eukaryota > Metazoa > Chordata > Actinopteri > Characiformes > Serrasalmidae > Pygocentrus > Pygocentrus nattereri. The sequence continues at coordinate 545,989 of NC_051235.1, read as the reverse complement.
GGAGACTCTGATAAACAGCAGGGGGCGACTCTGATAAACAGCAGGGGGAGCTCTGATAAACAGCAGGGGGCGCTCTGATAAACAGCAGGGGGAGACTCTGATAAACAGCAGGGGGCGACTCTGATAAACAGCAGGGGGAGCTCTGATAAACAGCAGGGGGCGACTCTGATAAACAGCAGGGGGCGGCTCTGATAAACAGCAGGGGGCGGCTCTGATAAACAGCAGGGAGCGCTCTGATAAACAGCAGGGGGCGCTCTGATAAACAGCAGGGGGAGCTCTGATAAACAGCAGGGGGCGACTCTGATAAACAGCAGGGGGAGCTCTGATAAACAGCAGGGGGAGCTCTGATAAACAGCAGGGGGAGCTCTGATAAACAGCAGGGGGCGGCTCTGATAAACAGCAGGGGGAGACTGATAAACAGCAGGGGGCGCTCTGATAAACAGCAGGGGGAGACTCTGATAAACAGCAGGGGGAGACTCTGATAAACAGCAGGGGGCCGCTCTGATAAACAGCAGGGGCGACTCTGATAAACAGCAGGGGGAGACTCTGATAAACAGCAGGGGGCGCTCTGATAAACAGCAGGGGGCGGCTCTGATAAACAGCAGGGGGAGACTCTGATAAACAGCAGGGGGAGACTCTGATAAACAGCAGGGGGAGACTCTGATAAACAGCAGGGGGAGACTCTGATAAACAGCAGGGGGCGGCTCTGATAAACAGCAGGGGGAGACTCTGATAAACAGCAGGGGGAGACTCTGATAAACAGCAGGGGGCGGCTCTGATAAACAGCAGGGGGCGCTCTCACAGCATTCACTACTCACAGTTTATCACTCTTTAGTTATGTTTGGTCTTTTTTACATCAGTAACAGCTGCTTAACTTACATTTGAACATTATTTTGACCGCTGATGTTTTAGCTGTGTGTTTATGGTCGGTTGGTAGGAAACAAGACCTGACAGTTGATTGTCGACGTTGACTGGTTAGGTTAAGATTTCCTAACCAGAGATACGATGCTATAAGGTAAAATTCCTAAATTAAAAATAAGAAGCTAATTTCAACTTATCAGTTTTGCTGCAGTGCAAATGCAGCGTAAGCCTAACTGAACCACTAGGGGGCACTGACAAACCAAATCATGCTCTAAAACCTGTTCTGGTTCTGCAGATGGATTGCCTTTTCTAAACAGAACCCCGTCCTGAGACCGTTCTAGGCTGTGGGGCCAGGTTGGGGGGGTGGCTGAGGCCTAGGTTGGGAGGTAGATACATGGGCGTGTCTCTGGTGGTCCAGGGCATTGATAGAGCTGAGAGTAGAGCGGTAGAGTTTTGACCCCTGAGGAGCCTAGAGGTCGCTATTGAGCACAGAAATGCAGACATTAGGAGAAAAGGGAGTTAATAAACACTGCAGCAGGGAAACCCCCCAATATATACTTATAAAAACACGATTCTCCACAGCTTTCTTCTCTCTCCCCCTCATCGATTAGAGAGACGTACATCGTCTCTTAGCCCCTCCCACTCTCCGCCTTGGGCGGGGGGAGCAGCATCAACACTGCTAAAAAAGTAGAGTGCGTATAAAAACAAAGTCTAAGAAAACAAAAACATTAAAAATGACAGTCAAACCATCAAATTCCCTCAAACGTGGCGGAGCAGCCAGGGCGCGTTTCAGCACTGCAGCTACGAGCTACGAGGCTAATATAGCTAGCGAGTAACAGAAGCTCGTACCCACCAATTAGCATTGCGCTAACTTCACCTCCAAATCATCACAACTCGCCTCCAACGCGTTACTGTCTCCTGTTCCACCTTAAACAGTGGAGCAGCTACTTTTGGGTGCTTCAGGTGCATTAGCAACCACCTGGAATACTACAGTAATGGCTCACACCACCTTAGTAACCACCTGGGATACTACAGTAATGGCTCACACCACCTTAGCAACCACCTGGGATACTACAGTAATGGCTCACACCACCTTAGTAACCACCTGGGATACTACAGTAATGGCTCACACCACCTTAGCAACCACCTGGGATACTACAGTAATGGCTCACACCACCTTAGCAACCACCTGGGATACTACAGTAATGGCTCACACCACCTTAGCAACCACCTGGGATACTATAGTAATGGCTCACACCACCTTAGCAACCACCTGGGATACTATAGTAAGGGCTCACACCACCTTAGCAACCAACTGGGATACTATAGTAATGGCTCACACCACCTTAGCAACCACCTGGGATATTATAGTATAGTACAGAAACAGCCTAGCAACACTTTAGCAACCATCTAAGATAACCTGCTGCAGCACCACTTAAGATGGAACGGAAAATCTAAAAGAATTTCTCACTGAGGTTTAAGTTTCTGTTACTTGTTAGCTCCGTTAGCTCCTTTAGCTTGTTAGCTCTGTTAGGTCCTTTAGCTTGTTAGCTCCTTTAGCTCATTAAGCTCCATTCGCTCATTTAGCTCTATTAGCTCTGTTAGCTGCTTTACCTCTGTTAGCTCTGTTAGCTGCTTTAGCTCTGTTAGCTCCTTTATCTCCATTAGCTCTGTTAGCTCCTTTAGCTTGTTAACTCCTTTAGCTCTGTTAGCTGCTTTAGCTCCGTTAGCTCCTTTAGTCACGCACGCTAACAAGCTAACTGGTGGGGTATTAGCTTCCATTATATAGTGGCTACATTAGCTTGTAGCTCCAGTGCTAAAGCTAAAGGCACCAGATACGTCCTGGCTGACTGACTGCGTTTATGTTTAGGTGGGAATCGTAAACGGTCAGATCCCACCGCGTTTTCAGCCGCAAAGGTCACGAGCTAACGCTCAGCTCACAGAGCCGAAAACCACCCAACGAGCTTCCGGCTTCAGCAGCGCCTCCACAGCACACAGTCCAGCACCAGGTCCACCTTTAAACACCAGGTTCAGGGATTCTCCCCACGTTACGGCCCGAATCAGCAGGTTCAGGGATTCTCCCCACGTTACGGCCCGAATCAGCAGGTTCAGGGATTCTCCCCACGTTACGGCCCGAATCAGCAGGTTCAGGGATTCTCCCCACGTTACGGCCCGAATCAGCAGGTTCAGGGATTCTCCCCACGTTACGGCCCGAATCAGCAGGTTCAGGGTTTAACACCTCAACTTAGCTACAGGTGCACTTCAGTATTGCTTTGGGTCACATTAGATTTGAGTTATACTGACGCACATCAGGACAAACGCCGACCGGCACCTACAAACGCACAGTACCAAACGTCCAAACGCCGTTTTCTGAGAAAACTCAGTGTCGTTACTGTTCGTCTAAGACTCTGATCGCCGTTCAGAGTTCAGCCAGATCTCCACTCAGACAGCATCATCACCGTTTCCCACGGCGACACACAGAGCCAGCATCAGGACCGACTCCAGCAAAGAGAATACCAATACATTCTTTAATTTAGATACTCAGCCTGCAGTGCAACACTCATCCATCATCACTTCATTCATCCTTCCTTCACTTTCTCTCCCTCCATTTATCCCTCCATCCTTCCCTCCGTACTCAACATTGTGTTATCAGTGTCTCTCAATTCATCCTGCCTAAAACTAATGTAAACAAATAAAAATCTGTATAAAGCAGGAAAAGTAAATATAAGCCATTAATGTCTGAGATACAGAGATTTATTTATTTATTATTAATGATGAAAAGTTGAGCTTCTTTTATCTAAATGTTTGAAGAGCCGCTTTGATTCCAGATGTCTTTGTTCTTTTGTTTGTTTATATAATGTTCTGTTGGTTTAAAAACAGCCTGCAGAACCAGACAGTCTCATCAGCACAAACATCAAAGAGGGAATATTACAGAACTAAGTGTCTCTCCGTCTCTCTATCTTTCTCTCACTCCATCTCTCTGTCTCTCTCTCTGTCTCTCTCTCTCTGTCTCTCTCTCTCTCTGTGTCTCTCTCTCTCTCCCTCTCTGTGTCTCTCTGTCTCTCTCTCTCCGTCTCTCTATCTTTCTCTCACTCCATCTCTCTGTCTATCTCTCTGTCTCTCTCTCTCTCTGTGTCTCTCTCTCTCTCCCTCTCTGTGTCTCTCTGTCTCTCTCTCTCCGTCTCTCTATCTTTCTCTCACTCCATCTCTCTGTCTATCTCTCTGTCTCTCTCTCTCTCTCTGTCTCTCTCTCCCTCTCTGTGTCTCTCTGTCTCTCTCCGTCTCTCTCTGTCTTTCTCTCACTCCGTCTCTCTGTCTCTCTCTCTCTGTCTCTCTCTCTCTGTGTCTCTCCCTCTCTGTGTCTCTGTCTCTCTCTCTCTGTCTCTCTGTCTTTCTCTCACTCCATCTCTCTCTCTCTCTCTGTGTCTCTCTCTCTCCCTCTCTGTGTCTCTCTGTCTCTCTCTCTCCGTCTCTCTCTGTCTTTCTCTTACTCCATCTCTCTCTCTCTCTCTCTCTCTCTGTGTCTCTCTCTCTCTCCCTCTCTGTGTCTCTCTGTCTCTCTCTCTCCGTCTCTCTCTGTCTTTCTCTCACTCCATCTCTCTCTCTCTCTCTCTCTCTCTCTCTCTCTCTCTCTCTCTCTCTCTCTCTCTCTGTCTCTCTGTGTCTCTCTCTCTCTCCCTCTCTGTGTCTCTCTCTCTCCGTCTCTCTGTCTTTCTCTCACTCCATCTCTCTGTCTCTCTCTCTGTCTCTCTCTCTCTCTCTCTGTGTCTCTCTCTCTCTCTCTCTCTCTCTGTGTCTCTCTCTCTCTCCCTCTCTGTGTCTCTCTGTCTCTCTCTCTCCGTCTCTCTCTGTCTTTCTCTCACTCTCTCTCTCTCTCTCTCTCTCTCTCTCTCTCTCTCTCTCTCTCTCTGTCTCTCTCTCTGTCTCTCTGTGTCTCTCTCTCTCTCCCTCTCTGTGTCTCTCTCTCTCCGTCTCTCTGTCTTTCTCTCACTCCATCTCTCTGTCTCTCTCTCTGTCTCTCTCTCTCTCTCTCTGTGTCTCTCTGTCTCTCTCTCTCTCTCTGTGTCTCTCTGTCTCTCTCTCTCCGTCTCTCTCTGTCTTCTGTCTTTCTCTCATTCCATCTCTCTGTCTCTCTCTCTCTGTCTCTCTCTCTCTCTGTGTGTGTCTCTCTCTCTCTCTGTCTCTCTCTCTCTCTCCCTCTCTGTGTCTCTCTCTCTCTCTGTCTCTCTCCGTCTTTCTCTCACTCCGTCTCTCTGTCTCTGTCTCTCTCTCTGTCTCTCTCTGTGTGTGTGTCTCTCTCTCTCTGTGTCTCTCTCTGTCTCTCTCTCTCTCTCTGTGTCTCTCTGTGTTTCTCTCTCTCCTTCTCATTTATTTTTTCCCTGTGTTGTTTTAAATGTGCTTGTTCTGAATTTTAGAATTCTGTCTCAACACTCCTTCTTCTCATCTGTTCTTTCCCATCCACCCATCCGTCCATCTGTCTGTCCATCCATCCTTCCACCCATTCACTTCTCCATCCGTCCATCCACACATCCCTGTGAGAGCGACTCTGTGAGTGACGTGAGGAACTGGACAGAAAAAGATTCCGTGAGTTTCCTTCAAAGATATTCCGGAGGATGTAATCCAGGATGAGCCTGACTGATCCGTACAGAGACACTGCAGAACTTTCACTGTGGCTGTGATCCAGAACACAGCAGCTCCAACAGCACCGAGACTACCAGCTGCAGCGTTTCTGTTCTCTAACACACACTAACACACTAGAAAACAAAAGAAGTAAAAAACAACAACAAAGGGTCACACACTACAGGGGAACTCCACTGATCTTTCAAAATTTCTGCATCAGTCAGTGGTGAAGATGTAAACAATGGAACTAAAAGAGCTAAAAGCTCCTACAGAAAGTTCCTACATGAACTGGTTCTGAATTCACTGCCTGATGACTGAGACGCTGTTTTATGAGAGTTTAGAGAACTTCAACTCCATTCATGGTGGAGGGAGACATGCAGGGCGCTGTGCGGCAAAATAGTCCTCAAAGAAAACTCATTATTCCGGATTTTCCACTGTTTTCCATCATCAACATTCCATATAAGCTCAGAAGACTCGCATTAACTGATATTAAACCACTCCGAATCACAACCACTGAATTATGGTGGAATTTTGAAAATCTGGTGGGATTCCCCTCCATCTCCGAGGCCAGCGAGCTCACAGAACTTTCTGGACAGATACATTCAATGTTTACAGACCAATAAAGTGCTTGCTTTCTCGCTGGCCCCGCCCCTGCTAGCACTGCCCCTCCTATTTAAACACGCCCTTCTTCTCTGGCCCTGCCTCTTAAACTCTTCTTTGGCCCCGCCCCCTCTTTGGGAATGTGTGCTTAACTCAAAGGAATGAGAGCAGAGAGAGAAATCCAGAAAAAACTGACCTATGTATTTAAGCCACGCCCCCTCTCCCTCTCTCCCTCTCTCTCTCTCTCTCTCTCTCTCTCCAGTCTGGCCGTCGTCATGGCAACTGTACTCACTAAAACAAGGCGCCGCCATCTCCGCCCACGCCCTGCAGCGCCTCAGCAGACGATTGCCCGGCGCCGGAGCATGTCCCGCCCTCATCGACGGGTGCATCAAATGCAGGCTCCGCCCCCAGGGCGTCGGCCTCTGGCTTGTTAGCGTCAGGGAAGAGGTTAGCGTAGGCATCACTCTCGGCCATCAGCTGCTTCAGTTTGGGGATCCAGCTCTTCCTGACCACGCGGCGGGCATTAGTGCACATGTCAGCCGCTATCGCGTTCATCTCACTCTCCTTAAAGCTCGGCGCGAAGTTCTGACAATAAACTGGAGGAAAAAGAGGAGAAAATACAGATCAATAATGCAGATCAATAACAGATCGATAACGCAGATCAATAACGCAATTCAATGACGCAGATCAATAACATATCAATAACGCAGTTCAATAACAGATCAATGACGCGGATCAATAACTGATCAATAACGCAGTTCAATAACAGATCAATGACGCGGATCAATAACTGATCAATAACGCAGTTCAATAACAGATAAATGACGCGGATCAATAACTGATCAATAACGCAGTTCAATAACATCAATGACACGGATCAATAACTGATCAATAACGCAGTTCAATAACGCAATTCAATGACACAAATCAATAACGCAGTTCAATAACAGATCAATGACGCGGATCAATAACTGATCAATAACGCAGATCAATAACGCAATTCAATGACGCAGATCAATAACAGATCAATAACGCAGTTCAATAACAGATCAATGACGCGGATCAATAACAGATCAATAACGCAGTTCAATAATAGATCAATGACACAGATCAATAACTGATCAATAATGCAGTTCAATAACGCAATTCAATGACGCAGATCAATAACAGATCAATGACGCGGATCAATAACTGATCAATAACGCAGATCAATAACGCAATTCAATAACGCAGTTCAATAACAGATCAATGACGCGGATCAATAACTGATCAATAACGCAGATCAATAACGCAATTCAATAACGCAGTTCAATAACAGATCAATGACGCGGATCAATAACAGATCAATAACGCAGATCAATAACAGATCAATGACGCGGATCAATAACTGATCAATAACGCAGATCAATAACGCAATTCAATAACGCAGTTCAATAACAGATCAATGACGCGGATCAATAACAGATCAATAACGCAGTTCAATAACAGATCAATGACGCGGATCAATAACAGATCAATAACGCAGATCAATAACAGATCAATGACGCGGATCAATAACTGATCAATAACGCAGTTCAATAACAGATCAATAACGCAGTTCAATAACGCAATTCAATGACGCGGATCAATAACTGATCAATAACGCAGTTCAATAACAGATCAATGACGCGGATCAATAACTGATCAATAACGCAGTTCAATAACAGATCAATGACGCGGATCAATAACTGATCAATAACGCAGATCAATGACGCAATTCAATGACGCGGATCAATAACTGATCAATAACGCAGTTCAATAACAGATCAATGACGCGGATCAATAACTGATCAATAACGCAGTTCAATAATAGATCAATGACACGGATCAATAACTGATCAATAATGCAGTTCAATAACGCAATTCAATGACGCAGATCAATAACAGATCAATGACGCGGATCAATAACTGATCAATAACGCAGATCAATAACGCAATTCAATAACGCAATTCAATAACAGATCAATGACGTGGATCAATAACTGATCAATAACGCAGTTCAATAACGCAATTCAATGACGCGGATCAATAACAGATCAATAACGCAGTTCAATAACAAATCAATGACGCGGATCAATAACAGATCAATAACGCAGTTCAATAACAAATCAATAACGCGGATCAATAACTGATCAATAACGCAGATCATCATGTGGACTGTAAAAATGTGATGATACCTTCCATCCAATCATAAACATCTGATAAATGTTCTGATGACAATGAGGTCAGGATATTGTCAGCTGAGGTCAGGTTGAGGTCAGGTGAGGTCAGGTCAGGTTGAGGTCAGGATATTGTCAGCTGAGGTCAGGTTGAGGTCAGGTGAGGTCAGGTGAGGTCAGGTTGAGGTCAGGATATTGTCAGCTGAGGTCAGGTTGATGTCAGGTGAGGTCAGGTTGAGGTCAGGTTGATGTCAGGTGAGGTCAGGTTGATGTCAGGTGAGGTCAGGTTGAGGTCAGGTTGAGGTCAGGTTGAGGTCAGGATATTGTCAGCTGAGGTCAGGTTGAGGTCAGGTTGATGTCAGGTGAGGTCAGGTGAGGTCAGGTTGAGGTCAGGATATTGTCAGCTGAGGTCAGGTTGATGTCAGGTGAGGTCAGGTTGAGGTCAGGATGAGGTCAGGTTGATGTCAGGTGAGGTCAGGTGAGGTCAGGTTGAGGTCAGGATGAGGTCAGGTTGATGTCAGGTGAGGTCAGGTTGAGGTCACTCACACTTGACTGCATGGAGGACTCTGTTGTCGAGAGGTTTCCTGTTGGGGTCGTTGGTGGACGAGCGAATCCCCGTCCCACAGCTGTTAGCCAGAGTACTTCTAGAGAGAGAGAGAGAAATGAGGGACAACAGATGATGACAACAATAACAACAATAATAATAATAATAATAATAACAATAATAACAACAATAATAATAACAATAATAATGATAATAATAATAATAATAATACACAGAGCGGTGATTTCAAACGTCCTGCTGTTCCCGTCTGGTGAACCACACCCGGACTGAAACATGTCCTAATGAATCCTCACACCGTGCGGATGTGAAGCTTTGAGTTTACAGCATTTCGAGAAATCAAGAATTTATTCATAGCAGTTTCTTTAAAAATGGAATAAAACGGGTCACAAAATCCTGTGTTTACAGTCCGTCTGTTAAAGCTCATCATTCATTACGGTTATTAATCCCATTCTAACGATCAAACTGTAAACACATAAACGCTCGTGTTCCGCGAGTTCCGCGAGTTCCGTGTGTGCAGATCGGCTGGCTGCGCCGTACCGGTCGAAGAACGCAGCCAGCAGGCGGCGCAGCAGGACTTTGTGCCGGGTTCCGGCGCTGACGTGGCAGTTCATGAGCTGCGCGCGGGAGATGAAGACGCTGGTTCCGCTCACCAGCTCCAGCTTCTCGGCCGGGTCGCCCTCCTCGTACAGCCGGGGGTGGCAGCGGTTTCCGATCTGGGAGATCAGCTCCGTCGGCAGAGAGGAGAGTTCCGGACGCACCCGGACCCCTCTGCCCCTTGACTCTACGGTCAGGTGGTCCGGCAGGGACTCCACCCGCTCTCCAGCTGGAAAACACAGAAGAACGTTCAGAACCAAACAGCATCAGCCCTAAACAGGAGAACAGGAGACCCCTCAGACCATGCAGCCTCAACAGAGACGAGCAAGGAGACCCTCAGTGAGACAGGGTGAGGTTTTAAACGGACTCAGAGCCGTTCCGATCATAACTGGAGAAGGACGTAGTGCTCAGTGAGAAGCCCGTCCCACCAACCATGACAGGACTTCGAGAAGAAGGTTCGAAGGTTCGAAGGCCAAACTGGCAATAAATCCACTTAAAATGAACGGACTATTAAAGCTAAAGAGGATATCTGGGTAAATAATACAGCTTAAGCACAAAACAAGCATCAGCCAGTCGGGGAGTCACAGCTGCTGCAGACCTTCAGTCAAACCCCATTGTGGTGCATGTGTATCTGTGATCTCTTCAAAAAGACTTGTAAAACAGTTCATGTCGTGTGTGTGTGTGGTAGTTCATGTTGTTGTTGTTTGTATGTGTGTGGTAGTTCATGCCATATGTGTGGTAGTTCATGTCGTGTGTGGTAGTTTGTGGTGTGTGTGGTAGTTAATGTCATGTGTGTGTGTGGTAGTTCGTGTCGTGTGTGTGTGTGGTAGTTCATGTCATATGTGGTAGTTAATGTCATATGTGTGGTAGGTAATGTGTGTGTGTGTGTGTGTGTGTGTGTGGTAGAGAAAACAGCAGCAGCAGCTCCACCTTTGTTTACTTCTTTATTATACAGTAACGCTCTAAATGATGTAAACAGTCTAAAACATTGCGTTCGCTAATGGTGTTCCACAGGGCTCAATTCTAGGCCCATTTAAGTTCTGTACTGAACTCTATTTAATAGCTTTATCCAGGCCACTGTTTGTGATATGACAGGTGGAATCAACTGAGTACAGGTGAGTGATGTATGTACACTGTCTGTCTGTCTGTCTGTCTTACCTGCAGCCCCCACGTTCATCATGCTGTACATGGTGTACATATTGCAGATCTGCCTGTACTGATCTTCGGCCGTTTCGTCTGCGAGCTCCTCCTCTTCCTCGTCGTCGTGGTAGGAGATGGGTGAGTCGCTGGTATACATGCTCAGCGTGCCCGGGCTGGTGCCCTCCGGAGTGCCCCCACCGCTGCCCCCCCCACAGCTGCTACTGTTGTTGTTGTTGTTGTTGCTGTTTGCCGTCACGTTTCCACCCAACATCGCCGCACCCTGAGGCGGCGCACCTCGTGCTACTTCCTGTGAGAAGCGTGGGGCCTTCCTCATCCCTCCCCCTCCTCCCCCTCCTCCTGCCCCCCCGCCCCCTTCTCGGCTGCCCCCCTCCCAAAGCCGTTTAGCGACCGGCATGCAGACCACCGAGTACGGAGACCCCTCCTGCTGTTGCTGCGGCTGCTCCGTTTTCACCCTCGATACCAACGAAAGCGGAGTGAGGCAGGAGGCGGGGCGTCCGGCCGCCGTGGCGGCAACGACTCCTCCCATAGCTCCGCCCACTGGGCTCTGGGGCTCAGAATGCGGCATCTCCTCTGTGTGCAGACCCTGCGAGTCGCAGCTGGGGGAGCTGACTTTGAGGAAGAACTCGGTTCCCTTTTCCATGATCTGCTGGATCTGCAGGAAGCCGGCCGTGTACATGAGCAGGAACTGATCCCCGACGTTCATGCTGAGCCGCCCCGTGTAGCAGAAGGTCAGGATCTGCTGGAAGCTCTGCGGCTGCACGGCCGGCGGCAGCTCCACCACCGAGCTTTTGGCGCCCGAGTTGAAGAGGTCGCGGAAGTAGGAGCTGCTGGCAGCCAACACGGCACGGTGGGCCTTGGAGACAATGTGGAAAAACGCTTGAAGACGGGTTCACGGTCTCCGGATTTAGGTTTTCAGTGGTTTTAACACACAAATCGGCGGCTCCGCAGTTCAAACAGGCTGATAGAAGTTTCCCATTTCTACATTTAATATTTGCCAGAGCAGAAATTTAAGACATAATGAGTGGCCTCATGAAGGGCTGCCATCCAATCAGCTACTCGTCAATATGCAGTTTTCTGATCATTTAAAGTTATGATCATTAAAAGCTTTATTGTGTATGAATTCCACTCTGGCATGTTTGTGCAGGAGTGTTTCAATCAGAGTGAAAAACCTCAACAGCCTGGAATGAACAAAAACGCCCGATTTGTGATTAAAATATCAAAATTACTTTTAATAACGTCAATAATATCAGCAATAACAACAAAACAACAATGACAATAACTGCACACAGCAGCTCCTGCTTACAGCTCTAGTTTACGCTTTAGACCTCCTACTTAATACCGACTAGTCAAATGACTTCTGCTGCACCACTGATGCAGTTTAGTGGGTGTGGTTGGTTGGTGTAGTGGGTAACACCTCTGCCATCTACGCTGTAGACTGGGGTTCAGTCCCCACCTGGGTAAGCCCCCTACACTAAACCAATAAGAGTCCTTGGTCAAGACTGCATTATGTTTATTTCACATTTTTGTCCTTTCCATTATTTTAATTTTGACCTTACAAACATATTTAAGCTCTGGCCAGCAGAGGGAGCACTGCAGCCCCCAGACTCCACAGATGAGCTGCTGAATGCTTTGGCTCACGATTGAAACATCTACTTGAATTTGGGCGTGCTTCACGTGAGTTATGTTACAGACAGTAATATGTAAATGATATGTAAATAAGCTTGTTTTCACGACCTGAAATCACCTGAGTGAGACGCGGAGTCGTCGTGCGTCGTTCGGCCGGTGAGCTCGTTCCTACGCAGCTCTGATAAAGAAGGGCCAGTAAGTTTAAGGCACATCACCCACTCCTACCTTGAACGTGTGTCCCTTCACCACCACGGAGACGTCGCAGTAGAGCCCCTGCAGCCGCTGCTCGTTCAGGCACTCCAGGACGTTGTTTCCGAAGTTGGGGATGGCCATCTGCAGCGTCTGAGCCATGTCAGCACCTCAGCACATCAGGATCTGCACAGGGAACGCAGGGTAAACACAGTCACAGCACAGTTAAACATGCTGAGAACACAGGACACATACACTACCCGGCCAAAAGTTTGTGGACACCGGATTATCACACCTATAAGAGCTTTTGGACGTCCCGTTCTGAACCTATAGGCACTCGTATAGCGCAGTACAGACCTCTGAACCGCTCCACTGCCACCCTCTGAAATAAGAGCTGAATTCAGGATCAGAGGCAGGGAGACTGAGCAGAGGCAGGGAGCTGTGTGTGGCTGCGTGAGCGGCAGTGACTCTGACCCAGTTCTGGATCTATTCTGAGTCGAGTCTGACAGACACTTCATGTTCATCTGAACAGCTTCTAAACATGAGCACATATGATAAATCATACCCGTCCTCATTAGATCAGACCCTGACGGCCTCATCGGACTCCAGCACCAACCCCACCCAGCACAGCCCAACACAGCCCAACACTCCAGACCACACACAGCCCAACACAGCCCAGCCCAGCACTCCACACCACACTTCAGCTTCTAAACATGAGCACATATGATAAATCATACCCGTCCTCGTTAGATCAGACCCTGACGGCCTCATCGGACTCCAGCACCAACCCCACCCAGCACAGCCCAGCACAGCCCAGCACAGCCCAACACAGCCCAGCACTCCACACCACACACAGCCCAACACAGCCCAGCACTCCACACCACACACAGCCCAACACAGCCCAGCACTCCACACCACACACAGCCCAACACAGCCCAGCCCAGCACTCCACACCACACACAGCCCAACACAGCCCAGCCCAGCACTCCACACCACACTTCAGCTTCTAAACATGAGCACATATGATAAATCATACCCGTCCTCATTAGATCAGACCTGACGGCCTCATCGGACTCCAGCACCAACCCCACCCAGCACAGCCCAGCACTCCACACCACACACAGCCCAACACAGCCCAGCACTCCACACCACACACAGCCCAACACAGCCCAGCACTCCACACCACACACAGCCCAACACAGCCCAGCACTCCACACCACACACAGCCCAACACAGCCCAGCACTCCACACCACACACAGCCCAACACAGCCCAGCACTCCACACCACACACAGCCCAGCACAGCCCAGCACTCCACACCACACACAGCCCAACACAGCCCAGCACTCCACACCACACACAGCCCAGCACTCCACACCACACACAGCCCAACACAGCCCAGCACCCCACACCACACACAGCACAGCCCAGCACTCCACACCACACACAGCACAGTACAGCCCAGCACTCCACACCACACACAGCCCAACACAGCCCAACACAGCCCAGCACTCCACACACAGCCCAACACAGCCCAGCACTCCACACCACACACATCCCAACACAGTCCAACCCCACCCAACACAGCATACCATACTGCCCAACAGTCCACAACACACCACACACATCCCAACACAGTCCAACACACCACACCACACACATCCCAACACAGCATACCATACACTGCCCCACAGTCCACAACACACCACACACAGCCCAACACAATCCAACCCCTCCCAACACAGCACAGCACTCCACACCGCACACAGCCCAGCACTCCACACCACACACATCCCAACACCGTCCAACATAGCCCAACACACCATACCACACAGAGCCCAACACACCACTCCACACACAGCCCAACACAACAACACAGCACACACAGCACAAAACAACCAAACATACCACACACAGCCAAACACATAACACACAGTACAACACACCACACATAGCCAAACACAACCCAACACACCACACACAGCCCAACACAACCCAACACACCACAACACAACTCACCACAACACAACTCAACACACCACACACAGCACAACTACACATACCACACCCAACCAAACACACAACACACAGTACAACACACCACACATAGCCAAACACAACCCAACACAACCATACATACCACACACAACCCAACACACCACACACAGCCCAACACAACACAGCACAACACAACATACCACACACAGCCAAACACACAACACACAGTACAACACACCACACACAGCCAAACATAACCCAACACACCACACACAGCCAAACATAACCCAACACACCACACACAGCCCAACACACAACACACCACACACAGCCCAACACACAACACACCACACACAGCCCAACACAACATAACCACACATACTACACATACCACACACAGCCCAACATACCACAACACACACAACCCAACACAACTCAACACACCACACACAGCACAACTACACATACCACACACAGCCAAACACACAGTACAACACACCACACATAGCCAAACACAACCCAACACACCACACACAGCACAACACAACCACACATACCACACACAGCCCAACACACCACACACAGCACAACACAACCACACACAACCCAACACACCACACACAGCACAACACAACCAAACATACCACACACAACCCAACACAACCAAACATACCACACACAGCCCAACACACAGTACAACACAACCGCACATACCCCACACTGCCCAACACACAACACACACAACCACACATACTACACATACCACACACAGCACAACACAACCCAACACAACACACACAGCTCTACACACCACACATATCCCAATTAATTATTCCTGATCTACTATGAATTATTCATGGAATTAACTCAAATGAGTTACTGAAAGGAAAAGCTGATAAATCTCAGTTGCACTCACTGAACCCCTCACACAGCAAAGGTCACTTAGGGTCAGCCTATCTGTCTGACCAAGACAGGCTCAGTGACCCCTCCGTCCAGAGTAAGGAGCTTATTCACAGAGCACCTTTCACACTGCGGCCATTCAGAGCGTTTCACAGATGAGGAAATACAGATCACAGGAGAGAAGTGCAGGAGCGCCGGAGTGGAGTAGTGTGGAAGACCGAGCTGTTAGATGGTCAATTATGGAATAACTAAAATTTCATGTTTTGTCCTGTCGTTTTCACGATTTTATTCACAACCGGAATCCAGTTTTCAACTGTATCTAAAATCACTGATACTTTTTAGGGTGTACAAGACATGCAGGGCACTGTGAGGCAAAATAGTCAACAATCTAGAGACCCAGACGTCTTTACAGTGGTGGTGATGGGAACCAGGCGTCACCATGACTACAACACAGATATAGACACTTTATTTACCATCCAGAACCACCAGAGAACCTACACGAGTCTTCTGAGCTTATATGGAATGCTGATGATGGAAAACAGTGGAAAATCTGGAATAATGAGTTTTCTTTGGGGACTATTTTGCCGCACAGCGCCCTGCATGTCTCCCTCCACCATGAATGGAGTTGAAGTTCTCTAAACTCTCATAAAACAGCGTCTCAGTCATCAGGCAGTGAATTCAGAACCAGTTCATGTAGGAACTTTCTGTAGGAGCTTTTAGAGGGACGTCTGGTTCCCATCACCACCACTGTGAGGAGCTTTTAGAGGGACGTCTGGTTCCCATCACCACCACTGTGAGGAGCTTTTAGAAGGACGTCTGGTTCCCATCACCACCACTGTGAGGAGATTTTAGAGGGACGTCTGGTTCCCATCACCACCACTGTGAGGAGCTTTTAGAGGGACGTCTGGTTCCCATCACCACCACTGTGAGCAGCTCTGACTCGGTAAGATTATCTACAACACCAAACCGCTCTGTTTACATCTGAACCGGTTAATTATGGGGGAATTTTGGAAAATTGGTGGAGCTGCCCTTTAAAGGGTTAAACAGAGGTGCAGGGGTCACACAGACTGGTGAAGAGGAGCCTCGTGCACTACTCTGTCCAGTGAAATCACCACAGAACTACATCACACACACAGACCCTGCATGCACGTGCATCCATAAAAACGAGCCAATGCGTTACTGTTGCTGCTCCGCGCGCGCGATCATCACAGACCTGCCAGAGGTAAATCAGCAGCACGCGCTGGCGCTGCCGTGGTGCCTTTTGTCGTCGATTTAGGGCATTTAGGGCTCGCTCGTGCAGCTCACCAGCAAGCGCGCGCCTCCTTTTTTCCAAAACAGTCCTTAAATCTTACGCATGCACGCGCCCGTCCCTAAACATCCTTCCGCGTCTCCCCAAAAATCCACCCAGTACCGTCACTGCAGATGCCCCTCGGTGCACTGCGTGCACGCCCCCCCCACCCGCGCGCACAAAAATAGTGCGACCAATAAATTATTTAGCTCCACATTCCGTGAGGATGCACCGCGCGCGCTCCAGTTGCCCTGCGGATGGTGATGCGTGCGTGCGTGCGTGCGTGCGTGCGTGCATGCATGCACGAGCGGGAGGGGGGGGTAATATTTTGCAAGCACGCACGCACGTGCACGATTAACGCTGTTTGCATGCACATGCACTTTAATACTATTTTCTGGATGCACGCGCATGAACGCTCGTGCCACGTGGTCTTATTTTGCACGCTGCGTCAGATGCATTAAAGCCCCCCCCCCTCCCCTCCCCTCCCCTCCCCGCCCCGCCCCTCCGCTCCTTTTCAGGGATTTTGGTAGGAATGTAAGGATCCCTCCGTCAACAGGTCATCCCAGGACATATGCAGCAATCAGGAGGGGCGGGGAGAGGCGGGGAGGGGCGGGGCGCAGACTGCACTGGGAGGGGCGGGGAGGGGAGGGGCGGGGCGCAGACTGCACTGGGAGGGGAGGGGCGGGGAGGGGAGGGCAGGCTGGCGCGAGACGCCCTGCCGTCTAGTAACTTTATTCCCGTTATTAGTTCTGAAAGTTGTAATGAAAAAGTAATAAATAAACGCGTGACGTGGGCGCGAGGAAGTTTCCCCGCCCACTCACCCCCTTAGCACGAGGCTGAAGTTGGCTTCTCATTCGAACTGTCCCGTTCCACCTTAAATGGTGCAGCAGTTACACTCTGGCGCCGGAGGCACGGTCACAGCCACTGCTGCAGCATTTAAGGTGGAACGGGACAGTTCGAATGAGAAGCCAACTTCAGCCTCGAGCACACTTTCCCCAAAACATACCCCAACACAAGCCACCCCAAATGCCCCACTGCCCCACTGCCCCCTCCTTCCCCCCCACTGCCCCCTCGGGACTCACCCCCTCAGTCTGTGGGTGAGGCAGCAGCTCCTCTGTCTCTCCTGCCGGGCGGCCATTCGTGGAGCGCGCAGGAGCGCGAGCCGAGCGCAGAGAAATGGAGGCACGAGCAAATCCCAAAAGGAGGAGCACCGAGTTACTGATTATTGACCGATCACACCTACCGCGCGTGCCCCTCACAGACCCCCGGGGGTCACTCTGCAGCGCGCTGGTTACATCCTACATACAAAAAAGCCCAGTCATTTCAGAGGGGTGTGTCCATACCATACGCTCCGCCCACGGTCGCTCTGATAGGGTGTTCACAGATGCGCAAAAAGCAGCTCGCCCAACCTACTTTGTACTAATTGGATGCACAAGCCCCGCCCCTTCCCTCCCACTTTGACCTGATCATTGACAGTGGACAGGTGATGATGACGGTAATGATGAAGGTAGTTATAGTGGAGATGATGGTGATGATGATGATGATGATGGTTGTGATAGCAATGATAATGATGATGTAATAATATTGCTGATTAAGTTAATACAAATGATAATGATAGTGATGGTAATAATAGTGATGGTGATGGTAATGAGAATAATGACGATGATGATGGTGGCGATGATGATAATGATGATGATAGTGAAGATGACAATGATAGTGGTGACGATGTTGATGATGATGATGATGTGGTGATGGTGGTGGTGATAGTGATGATGATGACAGTGATGGTGATGGTGACGATGACAGTGGTGATGGTGGTGGTAATGATAGTGATGATGACAGTGGTGATGGTGGTGGTGATAGTGATGATGATGACAGTGATGGTGATGATGATGGTGGTGGTAATGATAGTGATGATAACAGTGATGGTGATGATGACAGTGGTGATGGTGGTGGTAATGATAGTGATGATGACAGTGATGGTGATGATGACAGTGGTGATGGTGGTGGTAATGATAGTGATGATGACAGTGATGGTGATGATGATGATGACAGTGGTGATGGTGGTGGTAATGATAGTGATGATGACAGTGGTGACAGTGGTGATGGTGGTGGTAATGATAGTGATGATGACAGTGAAGACAGTGGTGATGGTGGTGGTAATGACAGTGATGATGGTGATGGTGATGATGATGATGACAGTGGTGATGGTGGTGGTAATGATAGTGATGATGACAGTGAAGACAGTGGTGATGGTGGTGGTAATGATAGTGATGATGGTGATGGTGATGATGATGATGACAGTGGTGATGGTGGTGGTAATGATAGTGATGATGACAGTGAAGACAGTGGTGATGGTGGTGGTAATGATAGTGATGATGACAGTGAAGACAGTGGTGATGGTGGTGGTAATGATAGTGATGATGACAGTGAAGACAGTGGTGATGGTGGTGGTAATGACAGTGATGATGGTGATGGTGATGATGATGATGACAGTGGTGATGGTGGTGGTAATGATAGTGATGATGACAGTGAAGACAGTGGTGATGGTGGTGGTAATGATAGTGATGATGGTGATGGTGATGATGATGATGACAGTGGTGATGGTGGTGGTAATGATAGTGATGATGACAGTGAAGACAGTGGTGATGGTGGTGGTAATGACAGTGATGATGGTGATGGTGATGATGATGATGACAGTGGTGATGGTGGTGGTAATGATAGTGATGATGACAGTGAAGACAGTGGTGATGGTGGTGGTAATGATAGTGATGATGGTGATGGTGATGATGATGATGACAGTGGTGATGGTGGTGGTAATGATAGTGATGATGACAGTGATGACAGTGGTGATGGTGGTGGTAATGATAGTGATGATGACAGTGGTGACAGTGGTGATGGTGGTGGTAATGATAGTGATGATGACAGTGATGGTGATGATGATGACAGTGGTGATGGTGGTGGTAATGATAGTGATGATGACAGCAGTGACAGTGGTGATGGTGGTGGTAATGATAGTGATGATGACAGTGATGATAATGGTGATGGTGGTGGTAATGATAGTGATGAGAGTGTTTATTGTCATATGTACAGAGGAAACAGGTTTCCTTATATACAATGAAATGCTTACTTTGCTCCTCGCTAAGAATGCCAGATATAACATTAAGAATATAAAGAGTATATATACAACCATATATATTAATCAAGAAATAGTGCAATGTATAAATTACAGTGGTATGGGTAAATAGTGCTGTGCCTTGCCGGGAACATGATTATCTGCAGCAGAAATGAGTAGTAAAGTGCAATTGTAAACATAATGATAGTGATGATGACAGTGATGATAATGGTGATGGTGGTAGTAATGATAGTGATGATGAGGACAGTGAAGACAGTGAGGATAGTGATGATGAGGATGGTGATTAATTTAATGATTATTTTAATAATTGTGATGCTCTGATTTTACAGTAACATATTTTATATACAGCTATTGTACAGCCAGTTGAGTGGTTATGGTATTTATCACCGTTTGCGTTTCCTCTGTAACTCCGGTTCTCACAGCTGGTCGTTTTCCCAGGTTTTTTCCCAGGTTTTATTCTTATTGATTAATTTATTCATGAGTCCACAGTTCAAAGTGATCTAAACCAGATTCTTTTGGCTCCTCATTAATATTATTACCCTATGATATTTGCATAATAGCCCCGCCCCCTGTTCTCTTGTCCGTCCGTGCAGCTGGTCCGGTTCGGATTAACCGCGGAGGAAATGATCGAGATCCGGGCTCGGTTCCAGCACCCACTGCGCACGCGCAGGACTCCAGCGCTCTTTTCCCAAACGCATTTCGCCTTTGGTCTCTCGCGGCTTCCGTAGGGAGGGGGCGCGCGTGTCCTGTGACGACAGCAGCCGCAGCAGCTCGTGCTAACAGAAGCGCTCACATGGCTCGGAGTCGCGGCGCGCGCGTCTGAGGGGTAAGAGGGGCTACGAGGGGGTCTGAGGGGCAGCAGGTCCGCCTGCGCGCGCCTGCGGGGGCACTCGGGGCAGCTTTAGGGCCGTTTAGCTGATGCTAAGTTGAGCTTGAGCTTCAGGGTGAAGTTAGCTTCTCAAGTGGAATTCTCCGGTCCACCTTAAATAGTGGCGCGGCTCGGTTACCTGCCAGCTCGGCAGCCCGAGGCGCCGGACTGTTTAAGGTGGACCGGAGAATTGTAAACCGAAGCTGGAGTGAAAGAAGCCCCAGTCAGTTTGGAGCTTAATTCCTTACCCGGCTTTAGTTTAATGCTGGGCCGCTTCGCTGTAACTCACACGGCCCACCTTAAGCGCCTCAGCGGCTCATTTTAGACCAAAGAGAGAAAAACATCGGGTGGAGCGGATCACACACACACACACCACCTCCACCACCACCTCACCGCGGCGCTCGCTCTCTTATCGCTCTTATTATGGTTCTGAATATCATCATCATCATCATCATCATCATCATTATTATTATTATTATTATTATTATTATTATGTTTTGTGTGTTTCACGTTATCCCCTTTAAATTTAACTCCACCCATTTACCAAAGTTCCTGCATATAAAGTGGTTCAGATGTTTAGTGTGAAACTCTCGCTTCTAGATAAACTTACTGAGTCAGAGCGGTTTACAGTGGTGGTGATGGGAACCAGACGTCCCTCTAAAAGCTCCTCACAGATATTTAGCATTTAGAAAAGAGAGAGTGCTGAAGGGGACAGTAGACCAGCGTGGTGCGTTTCAGCCAATCAGATCGCGTGGGCGGAGCTAACTCAAAGCTCTTTTAACTGTGCACAGGTAAATCTGCACCTGTAGGGTTTGTACTGCTGTATACGGTTCTATATAGAACCAAAAAGGATTATTGTATTATTACAATCTCAAGCTTGTACCGATCCCAGAACTCTGTTAGGTGCTATACAGAACCATACACAACACGTTCTCTGAAGAACCATGTCACCATGTAAAGAACCCTTTAAACATGCAAACAGTTCGCTGAGTGTTCCATATAGAACCACTGTCTTTACTAAAGAACCGTCTTTTTAAGAGTGTAGGTGCCATTGGTCATGAGCTCACTCCATGTTCCGTGTTCTGCCAGGTAAATCCAGATCCATTTGGGGTTCTATGCGTCTGACTGTGGTGCTGCTTGCGGCTCAGACGGCACTGAGGATCTCACCTCGACTGCTAACTTCTAAAGCAGCTGCGCTCAGGACCCCCCGGCCGGACCCTCAGAGACGGTTCAGGACCATGGAGACCAGCGAAGATCCTCAGGACCCCCAGAACGACGTCAATAAGTCAGAAAGTGATGTCAATGCACCCTCAGAACCCAGAGAACCAACAGAGGAATCACAAAGGAGCCTGGACGCTCCTGCGGAACCCGGGCTGATGCCAGGAGAGACAGTGGTCAGAGAGGGGAAGGCGGTGATTTTGTTCCCCAACGCTAACGAGGTGTTTTACAACCCCGTCCAGGAGTTCAACAGAGACTTAACGTAAGATCATCAACCAATCAGCTCTCAGTAGCAGTGACACTAACCAATCAGCTCTCAGTAGCAGTGACACTAACCTATCAGCTCTCAGTAGCAGTAACACTAACCAATCAGCTCTCAGTAGCAGGAACGCTAACCAATCAGCTCTCAGTAGCAGGAACGCTAACCAATCAGCTCTCAGTAGCAGGAACGCTAACCAATCAGCTCTCAGTAGCAGGAACGCTAACCAATCAGCTCTCAGTAGCAGGAACGCTAACCAATCAGCTCTCAGTAGCAGGAACGCTAACCAATCAGCTCTCAGTAGCAGGAACGCTAACCAATCAGCTCTCAGTAGCAGTAACGCTAACCAATCAGCTCTCAGTAGCAGTAACTCTAACCAATCAGCTCTCAGTAGCAGTAACGCTAACCAATCAGCTCTCAGTAGCAGGAACGCTAACCAATCAGCTCTCAGTAGCAGGAACGCTAACCAATCAGCTCTCAGTAGCAGGAACGCTAACCAATCAGCTCTCAGTAGCAGGAACGCTAACCAATCAGCTCTCAGTAGCAGGAACGCTAACCAATCAGCTCTCAGTAGCAGGAACGCTGACCAATCAGCTCTCAGTAGCAGTAACGCTAACCAATCAGCTCTCAGTAGCAGTGACGCTAACCAATCAGCTCTCAGTAGCAGTGACGCTAACCAATCAGCTCTCAGTAGCAGTGACTCTAACCAATCAGCTCTCAGTAGCAGTGACGCGCTGCCCCCTGCAGGTGTGCGGTGGTGACGGAGTTTGCGCGGGAGGTGCTCGCTCAGAGAGGTGTTCGCATCGTCGTTCCCGGGGAGACGGACAGAGTGGTGGTCCGTCTGGCGGATGAGAGGAACGGCGGGGAGGGAGAGGGAGAGGGAGAGGAGAGGAGGGAGGAGTTTAGGACCGCGCCTGTCGGGAAGCGCTGCGAGGTGAGGAGGTTCCACCTCTTATGACTCTGTGCTTATGAACATGTATGCTAATGAGGCTAATTAGCATGTGTCTCCATGACCAATTAGCTTGGTGCTAACTGTATGCTTGAACTAGCGTGTCTCTCTGCGTGTCTCTCTGTGTGTCGCTGTGTATGTGTCTCTCTGCGTGTGCGTGTCTGTGTGTGTGTGTGTGTGCGTGTGTCTCTGCGTGTGTCTCTCTGTGTGTGTGTGTGCGTGTGTCGCTGTGTGTGTCGCTGTGTGCGTGTGTGTCTCTCTGCGTGTGTCTCTGCATGTCTGTGTGTGTGTCTCTCTCTCTGCGTGTCACTGTGTGTGTCTCTCTGCGTGTGTGCGCGTGCATGTCTCTCTGCGTGTGTCTCTCTGCGTGTGTCTCTCTGCGTGTGTCTTTGCGTGTGCGCGCGTGCGTGTGTCTCTGCGTGTGTCTCTCTGTGTGTGTGCGCGTGTGTCTCTCTGCGTGTGTGTCTCTGCGTGTCTCTCTGCGTGTGTGCGCGTGTGTGTGTCTCTGCGTGTGTCTCTCTGCGTGTGCGCGCGTGCGTGTGTCTCTGCGTGTGTCTCTCTGCGTGTGTGCGCGTGTGTGTCTCTCTCTGCGTGAGTGCGCGTGCATGTGTCTCTGCGTGTGTCTCTCTGCGTGTGTCTCTCTGCGTGTGTCTCTCTGCGTGTGTCTCTCTGCGTGTCTTTGCGTGTGCGCGCGTGCGTGTGTCTCTGCGTGTGTCTCTCTGTGTGTGTGCGCGTGTGTCTCTCTGCGTGTGTGTCTCTGCGTGTCTCTCTGCGTGTGTGCGCGTGTGTGTCTCTCTCTGCGTGTGTCTCTGCGTGTGTCTCTCTGCGTGTGCGCGCGTGCGTGTGTCTCTGCGTGTGTCTCTCTGTGTGTGTGCGCGTGTGTCTCTCTGCGTGTGTGTCTCTGCGTGTCTCTCTGCGTGTGTGCGCGTGTGTGTGTCTCTGCGTGTGTCTCTCTGCGTGTGCGCGCGTGCGTGTGTCTCTGCGTGTGTCTCTCTGCGTGTGTGCGCGTGTGTGTCTCTCTCTGCGTGAGTGCGCGTGCATGTGTCTCTGCGTGTGTCTCTCTGCGTGTGTCTCTCTGCGTGTCTTTGCGTGTGCGCGCGTGCGTGTGTCTCTGCGTGTGTCTCTCTGTGTGTGTGCGCGTGTGTCTCTCTGCGTGTGTGTCTCTGCGTGTCTCTCTGCGTGTGTGCGCGTGTGTGTCTCTCTCTGCGTGTGTCTCTGCGTGTGTCTCTCTGCGTGTGCGCGCGTGCGTGTGTCTCTGCGTGTGTCTCTCTGTGTGTGTGCGCGTGTGTCTCTCTGCGTGTGTGTCTCTGCGTGTCTCTCTGCGTGTGTGCGCATGTGTGTCTCTCTCTGCGTGTGTCTCTGCGTGTGTGCGCGTGTGTGTGTCTCTGCGTGTGTGCGCGTGCGTGTCTCTCTCTGCGTGTGTCTCTCTCTGCGTGTGTCTCTCTCTGCGTGTGTCTCTCTCTGCGTGTGTGCGCGCGTGTGTCTCTCTCTGCGTGTGTGCGTGTGCATGTGTCTCTTTGCGTGTGTGCGCGTGCATGTGTCTCTCTGCGTGTGTCTCTCTGCGTGTGCGCGCGTGCGTGTGTCTCTGCGTGTGTCTCTGTGTGTGTGCGCGTGTGTCTCTCTGCTGGTGTGTCTCTGCATGTCTCTCTGCGTGTGTGCGCGTGTGTGTCTCTCTGCGTGTGTGCGCGTGCGTGTGTCTCTGCGTGTGTGCGCGTGCGTGTGTCTCTGCGTGTGTGCGCGTGCGTGTGTCTCTGCGTGTGTGCGCGTGCGTGTCTCTCTCTGCGGGTGTGTCTCTCTGCGTGTGTCTCTCTGTGTGTGTGTGTGCGCGTGTGTGTCTCTGCGTGTGTGCGCGCGTGTCTCTGCGTGTGTGCGCGTGTGTGTCTCTCTGCGTGTCTCTCTCTGCGTGTCTCTCTGCGTGTCTCTCTCTGCGTGCGTGTGTCTCTGCGTGTGTGCGCGTGCGTGTCTCTCTCTGCGTGTGTGTCTCTCTCTTCGTGTGTGCGCGTGTGTGTCTCTCTCTGCGTGTGTCTCTGTGTGTGTGTGTAGGAGGGTCTGCGTGTGTTAGAGGGACTAGCCGCATCTGGTCTGCGTTCCGTCCGGTTCTCTCTGGAGGTTCCGGGGCTGAAGAGCGTAACGGCGAACGACTGCTCCGCTAAAGCAGCCGCACTGATCGCCCGGAATGCCGCACACAACAACGTCACACACCTGCTGGAGGCCAGCCAGAGAGACGCCAGGTCACACACACAGTCACACACACAGTCATACACCTGCTGGAGGCCAGCCAGAGAGACGCCAGGTCACACACACAGTCACACACACACACAGTCACACACACAGTCATACACCTGCTGGAGGCCAGCCAGAGAGACGCCAGGTCACACACACAGTCACACACACACACAGTCACACACACAGTCATACACCTGCTGGAGGCCAGCCAGAGAGACGCCAGGTCACACACACAGTCACACACACACACAGTCACACACACAGTCATACACCTGCTGGAGGCCAGCCAGAGAGACGCCAGGTCACACACAGTCACACACAGTCACAGACACACACACACACACACACACACACACACAGTCACACACCTGCTGGAGGCCAGCCAGAGAGACACCAGGTCACACACACAGTCTCACACACACACACACAGTCTCACACACACACACACAGTCACACACCATATCCTACATTTTTATTGTATATTTTCCACCTTTTACTACGTTTATGAAGTTTGGAGTACCAAAATTAGTCGTAATTCATTTTTACCTAATTATTTTATTTGTCACCATTAAACAGGCGACTGTGTTTCTAAGACTGATATGTAAATGAGCTGTGTTTTGGTTGGTCTTTTGAGAAACACTCAGAGCTGGAGCACTACTGCTGCAGTGTGAGCCTACATTCAGCATTCCTGCAGCAGTTCAGCCTCGCCCACTCACACTGAAGTTATAGGGATGTGTTTCAGCCCGGAGACACAATACAGGGCAGCCAATTCAAACAGAGCTCATTTACATATTTCAGTGTTAAAGGCACAGTAGCAGCCTGTGTAGTAAAAGGCTGGAGAGGCTGGTCGGTGCCTCTGACTTGTAACCGATTTTGGTGTCTGTTGTCTTCCGGCCGTGTCTCTCCACCCGGCGCTGACTGTTCGTTCTGTTGTTGTTTAGCATGTTGATGTACGAGGCCAGAGGAAAGAAAGAGTGCTATGACGTCATCGACCTGGATCCATATGGAAGCCCCGCCCCCTTCCTGGACGCTGCGGTCCAGGCCGTCAGTGAGGGAGGTGAGTTTAGGTCTCATTCCAGTTCAGCCATGAGCCGTTATCCCCTCCACTGAGACTGCTCTGCTCTCATTGATCCATATGACCTCTTTATGAGGCTCTATAACTGCTGTATGACCCTTTTTGACCCCATGTGAACCCTGTATGCCCCTTTTTGCCCTCATAGGATCCCTGTAGGACCACTCTATGACCCCCTTTATGACCCCTGTACGACACTTTATGGCTGCTGTATGGCCCGTGTATGAACCATGTATGGCTGCGGTATGATCCCTGTACAACCCCCCCATGTGGTCCCTGTATGACGCTATACGACCTCTGTATGACGGCTGTACGACTGCTGTATTAGGCTGTACGCTGTGTAATGCTGTATGGCATTGTATAACCGCTGTATGACTCCTGGATGACTGCTGTATGTCCCCTGTATGACGCTTTATGATGCTGTACAGCCCCTGTGTGACTGCTGTATGACTGCTATATGACCTCTGTATTTTGTATGACACTGTATAACCCCTGTATAACCCCTCAGGGCTGCTGTGCATTACGTGTACGGACATGGCGGTGATGGCGGGGAACAGCGGAGAAACCTGCTACAGTAAATACGGCTCAGTGTCCATCAAGTCCAAGTACTGCCATGAGATGGTGAGGAACCTTCAGTCAGGAGAACCTGTATTACTGTTGATGTGTATTGAAGTCCTCAGTCTGAGTTCCGTTCTTCATACACATACAGAGCGTCGACTCAGTGACTGTTTCACCAAAACGCTTTTGTAAACTGAGCGGTGCTCTTCTTGGGTTGTGCCTGTGTAAGCAGTGTCCTCACCAATCGGAAGGCGGGTGTGGTTTGTCCCGCCCACTCAGCTCTAACTAAACTGTGTTGGGTCTCTGTGGTGGAGCTCAAGCTACCAAGCGAATTTAAACTGAGGTTTGAAAAGTCAGATATAGACAGATTTTAGAAATGTGGGGGATTATTATGTGATTTAAAATCTGTAACAGCCAAAACGGACGACACGGAGAGACGGATGTTCTATTAGAATTTATTCTGTAATGTTTTGGCAATTTGGCTCCTTCTGTCTCCACATCTGGTCTTCAGGATGTCTGTGTTCATCACTCATCTCGTTCTGTTTGTTTGGGTATTAATCATCATTAAAATGATGACGGTGGCATCTTTCCTAAAGCAACATTTTACCCTGAGAGCACAATTCAGTTAACGAGTGCACCGAATGCTCCGTTTGTCATTGTGTTTATCAAGGTTATAAACGGACCTGCAACACTATATTTTATATAAAAACAACTTCTTTAGGTAATCAGTAACTATAACTTATCTAATTTGCACTGTCAGGGTAACCAAATAAAGCCACGCCCACTTTTTATAGCCCCTCTCCCTCTCAGAAACTGGTGAAGATTGTAGGTCTAATATTCTGCAGAAGGTGGTCTTTTCCTGAAAGGATTAACATGTTAAAAGCTGTTTATGTCCGTGTTGTTTCTTTAGGCCCTGCGGATCATCCTGCACTCTCTGGATCAGCGCGCCAACGTTTATCAGCGCTACATCGAGCCTCTGCTGAGCGTCAGCGTCGACTTCTACATCCGAGTGTTCGTCAGAGTCCGAACAGGGCAAGCTAAAGTCAAAAACTCAGCCAGGTAATATATATTCTCACACAACAGACTGAAGATATACACTCAGATGGGGAATATATAACCACACACAACAGACTGAAGATATACACTCAGACGGGGAATATATATTCTCACACAACAGACTGAAGATATACACTCAGACGGGGAATATATAACCACACACTACAGACTGAAGATATACACTCAGACGGGGAATATGTAACCACACACTACAGACTGAAGATGTACACTCAGACGGGGAATATGTAACCACACACTACAGACTGAAGATATACACTCAGACGGGGAATATATATTCTCACACAACAGACTGAAGATATACACTCAGACGGGGAATATGTAACCACACACTACAGACTGAAGATGTACACTCAGACGGGGAATATGTAACCACACACTACAGACTGAAGATGTACACTCAGACGGGGAATATGTAACCACACACTACAGACTGAAGATATACACTCAGACGGGGAGTATGTAACCACACACTACAGACTGAAGATATACACTCAGACGGGGAGTATGTAACCACACACTACAGACTGAAGATATACACTCAGACGGGGAGTATGTAACCACACACTACAGACTGAAGATATACACTCAGACGGGGAGTATGTAACCACACACTACAGACTGAAGATATACACTCAGACGGGGAGTATGTAACCACACACTACAGACTGAAGATATACACTCAGACGGGGAGTATGTAACCACACACTACAGACTGAAGATATACACTCAGACGGGGAGTATGTAACCACACACTACAGACTGAAGATATACACTCAGACGGGGAGTATGTAACTGCAGAACAAATGTCAAAACTTTCAGTCAAAAGTTTGAACAAGTACATGTTTTCTAAATAAAAACAATGCTTAAATGTGATGTTTCAGCATATTTTAGAACACTTATCATTTTATATATTATTTGTAACTGTGCTGCTGTAATACGGGCCTGTGTGTGTGTTTGTGTCTTACAGTAAGCAGGCTGTGGTGTATAACTGTGTTGGCTGTGGTGCGTTTCACCTGCAAAGGATGGGAAAGAGGATTTCACAGGGCAAACAGTAAGTGACTCACTATTACACACTCAGGCAGTGTTTATACAACCTTTATTACTGTTTAACAGCGTGTTTCTTTCAGTATGAAGTACTCAGCTGCTACAGGACCACCTGTTGGACTCAACTGTGAACACTGTGGTCAGAGATACCAGGTACCATCACATTTACACAACCAGCTACATCACATTTACACAATCAGCTACATCACATTTACACAATCAGCTACTTCACATTTACACAACCAGCTACTTCACATTTACACAACCAGCTACGTCACATTTACACAACCAGCTACGTCACATTTACACAACCAGCTACGTCACATTTACACAACCAGCTACGTCACATTTACACAACCATCATCATCATCATCATCATCATTAACAGCTTAGTCAAGACGGGGTCGCAGTAGCAGTTGGGAGAGCAGAGAATCCCAGATGACCCTGTCTCCCCAACTTCCTCCAGCTCATTCCCAGGGACCCCAAGCCGCTTCCAGGCCAACTTGGAGATGTAATCCCTCCAGCGGGTCCTAGGACGATCCCGGGGCCTTATGCCAGTAGGCTGTGCCTGTTACACCCCACCAGGAGGCCTCCAGGGGGCATCCGAATCAGATGCCCGAACCACCTCAGCTGGCCCCTCTCAATGTGGAGGAGTAGCGGCTCTACTCATTCTCATGAGTCTCATTCTTTCGGACATTACCCACAGCTCATGGCCACAGGTGAGGGTCAGGATGTAGACCGACCGGTAAACAGAGAGCTTCTCCTTATGGCTCAGCTCCTCTTCACCACTACAGTCCGGTACAGCGACCGCACTGTCCCAGCCTGCGGCCGATCCCACCATCCCTCTTCCCATCACTCATGAACAAGACCCCGAGATACTTAAACTCCTCCACCTGGGTCAAGTCCTTTCCCCTTACCTGGAGTGGGCATGCCATCCTTTCCCGGGCTAAGACCATGGACTCAGACTTGGAGGTGCTGATCCTCATACCAGCCGCTTCACACTCAGCTGCAAACCGCTCCAGTGAGAGCTGGAGGCATCCATGTGATTCAGCCAAAAGAACAGCATCGTCTGCAAATAGCAGAGACGCCACCCTCCAGCCTCCACACATAATGCCCTCCTGACCTTGGTTATGCCTTGACACCCTGTCCATGAATATCACGAACAGGAGTGGAGACAGGGCACAACCCTGCCGGAGTCCAGCGCTAACACTGAAAGGGTCTGATTTAATGCCGAGTATACGGACACAGCTCTCACTCCAGGAGTACAGAGATCGAATGGCCCAGAGTAGCAGCCCCGGTACCCCATATTCCCGGCGGACCTCCCAAAAGATACCTCAGGGAGCTCGGTCGTAAGCCTTCTCTAAATCCACCAAATGCATGTAGACTGGGTCCTCAACAATCCGCGAGAGGATGAAAAGCTGGTCCATTGTTCCACGGCTGGGACGGAATCCGCATTGTTCCTCCTCAATCTGAGGTTCTACTATCGGACGGAGTCTCCTTTCCAGCACCATGACATAGACTTTCCCAGGGAGACTGAGCAGTGTGATACCCCGATAGTTGGCACACACCCTAAGGCCCCCCTTTTTAAAAATGGGGACCACCACCCCGGTCTGCCAGTCCAAGGGTACTGTTCCTGAAGTCCATGCAATATTGCAGAGGCGTGTTAGCCATGACAGCCCCACAATATCCGGAGCCTTAAGCATCTCTGGATGAATCTCATCCACCCCCGGTGCCTTGCCAACTACCTCAGTGACCTCCACCAGGGAAATGGAGCTTGACCTGCCAGAGGCCTCCGCCCCTGACTCCTGTGATTTGAGGCATGTGTTCCGGGTTAAGGAGTTCTTCAAAGCGACAGTATCCTCATTAGAAGTCACAGTTTCTCCACCCTTGTCAAATACAGCTTGGGTGCAGCCCCCGCGACCACTCCTGAGTCGCCGGACCATTGTCCAGAACCTCCTTGAAGCCAACCAGAAATCTCCCATGCCCTGGATTTTGCGTCTGCCACCGTTGCGGCTGTCACCTTTTTCGCCTGTCGGTACCTCTCTGCTGAGTCGGGAGTCCTTCGGGCCATCCAGTCCCTAAAGGCCTCTTTCTTCAGCTCGATGGCCTCCCCAGAAGTCCAATAACAATTCACCATTCGGGTTTAGATCGGGCAGGCCGTTCTTCCCAATCGCCTCTCCAGGTCTCCCAGTCATTGCCAACATGAGCATTGAAGTCCCCCAGTAAGACTATGGAGTCTGTAGGCGGGACCATTTCCAGAACCCCACCCACTCGCTCCAGGAAGGCCGAATACTCTGACCTGTTGTTTGGTGCATAAGCATAAGTTTTCCTCTCTGTGAATTTAATTCATATTGAGGCAAACCTCTCGTCTACCGGAACAAACTCCAACTGCACGGCCGCCAGCCGGGGACTCATGTCTAGCTGGCTGTGCTCGTTACTTTGGGTATTTAGATTATTTATTTTTATTAACAAAGTCAGTAATCTGTATTTGCACTAACTGACCTGTCCACACTTCTCTGTCCCTTGTTAAAAGCTTGGCGGTCCATTGTGGGCAGAACCCATCCATGACACAGAGTTTGTTCAGAAAGTTCTGGCGGCGGTCTCAGGGAACCCCTCTCGTTTCGGGACGTCTAAACGCATCGAGGGCGTTCTCAGCATGGTCACGGAGGTCAGTGTGAAGGTCACAGCAGTTAGAGCAGGATTAGGCTCAGTTTTGGACTGAATTATAGTGTCAGTAGTGATTCGGTACTAAAAACGTTTAATCCTAATCCACGTCTGGAATCTGTTGTCTCTCCTGCAGGAGCTGCAGGATGTTCCTCTGTATTATGTGCTGGACCAGCTCAGCAGCACAGTCCACTGCAACACGCCGTCCATGCTGCAGTTCAGGTAAATACAACTGACCTGGTAAATGACCTTCATAGCTGTTGAGTGAAGAAGTCAGTCTAAATGTAGATGTTGTGATGTACTGTGATGGTGATGATTCTTGATCATGGTGATGATAGTGATGCAGTGGTGATGATGGTTACGGTGACTGGTGATTTTGATAGTGATGGTGGGGTGATGATAATAGTGATGGTGGTGGTAATGCTGATATTTGCTATGGTGATTTATAGGGATGGTTACTGTGGTAGTGATGGTTAAGGTGATGGTGGTGATGCTGATAGTTACTGTGATGGTGTTGGTTAAGGTGATCATCAAAGTAACTATCAGCATCACCACCACATCACTATCACAGTAACTGTCATCATCATCACAAATGGTGGTGATGGTGTTGACTGTGATGCTGATGCTAATGCTGTTGGTTGTGATGAAGACGATGGTAGTGGTGGTGATGGTGGTGACCGTGATGATGACGTTGGTTGTGATGAAGACAGTGGTGGTGGTGACCGTGATGACGACGCTGGTGATGACATTGGTTGTGATGAAGACGATGATAGTGGTGGTGATGGTGGTGACCGTGATGACGACGCTGGTGATGACGTTGGTTGTGATGAAGACGATGGTAGTGGTGGTGATGGTGGTGACCGTGATGACGACGCTGGTGATGACGTTGGTTGTGATGAAGACGATGGTAGTGGTGGTGATGGTGGTGACCGTGATGACGACGCTGGTGATGACGTTGGTTGTGATGAAGACGATGGTAGTGGTGGTGATGGTGGTGACCGTGATGACGACGCTGGTGATGACGTTGGTTGTGATGAAGACAGTGGTGGTGGTGACCGTGATGACGACGCTGGTGATGACGTTGGTTGTGATGAAGACGATGGTAGTGGTGGTGATGGTGGTGACCGTGATGACGACGCTGGTGATGACGTTGGTTGTGATGAAGACAGTGGTGGTGGTGACCGTGATGACGACGCTGGTGATGACGTTGGTTGTGATGAAGACAGTGGTGGTGGTGACCGTGATGACGACGCTGGTGATGATGTTCTCTCTCTCCTGTGCTCAGGTCAGCTCTACTTCATGCAGGGTACAGAGTGTCGTTCTCTCATGCCTGTAAGAACGCCGTGAAGACCGACGCCCCCGCTGGTGTGCTGTGGGACGTCATGCGCTGCTGGGTGAGCGATGCTGTGTGTGTTTGTGATGAATCGTGTTCATTGTGAGCAGAAGCAGATTAAATAGGTCACTTTAGATCTCAGACGGACTTTAAAGCAGCTCCTACAGTCTCTGATCTTACTGAGATCTGGTCTCCGCACCATGTCCTGAAGAGCATCGTCTGTGAAGATCCCGACTGAAACACTGAGGAACGTGCAGTTCACCCTCTGTAACGTCCTGCTCTGTCTGTCTGTCTGTCTGTCTGTCCTCAAGGAGAAGAGCAACCCGGTGAAGAGAGAGAGACTATCAGAAACCAGCCCAGCTCTGCGAATCCTCTCCACAGAACCCACGTAAGCTCCGCCTCCAGGACTCATCATCTACAACTAACACTGCATCGCACTGCAGTTAATACTGGGCTGAAACTGACAGTGTATTAATATTGAGTCGCACTGTCCGTGTAGATCAGGTGGCGGAGTTCTGGTGCAGTTGAGCTTCAGTGTAAAGAACAGCTGACAAAACTGACCAACTGACCAAAATGAAGGTTCATGTTTTTCTGTGGGCAGTGATGATATGCGACATATCTTAAATGTTATAAATGAACACAGATACACACTTTTCTCTTATTGTACATGGTGAAGATGTACAGCACATGGTCTCTGAGTGAGTATGTATGTATATAGCGTATGTTGCTGATATGTGGTGTATATAGATGAGTGTGTGTGTGTGTGTGTGTGTGTGTTTGTGTTTCAGCCTGCAGGCGAGTTTCGATGTCAGAGACGACGCGAACCCGCAGTCACGCAAACGCCACCTCACGCGCTTCCAGGAGAACCCGCAGGCCAACTGGGGTCCTAAAGCTCGCGCCAAGGCTGGGTGGGCACACACACACACACACTACAGCTTGTATTACAGCCATGCTACTAGGCATGACGAGCTGAGTAAGAGCCTTATAGGTGATAAAATCACTGTAAAGCCTGTTTCCTCGCTCTCGGCCTGCTTCAGCATCACACACTCCTGTGAATGTTTCTGTGTGTGTGTGTGTAGCGGCGGTGTGTCCTCTGAGCTGGAGGACCGGAGGAAACAGTTTCAGGGAAAGCGGAAGACCCAGATCACCGACTCCGCCCAGCTCAAAAACTTCCCCTGCAAGAAATTCCGCAAGGTACGGAGTTTCCACGCACTTCTATTTCCTAATGAACGTTTTATAAAAGCAGCGTTCCGATAACAACATAGATGAAGAGCAAGGAACATAAAGTGATTAACGATGGAACAAAATCCTTCAGGTGTTCACTTTCTACAAACCTGTGACTGGACGTTTAAGCTGCGCTGTGTCCAGACTCAGTTTCTGTAGGTTAAAGGCCGTATTGAAGTGTACGAAGTTCTTTACGGTGCGTGTGGTGTTTCAGGGCTGCTGCACGTATGGAGAGAAGTGCTGTTACTCCCATGATCCTCAGCATCTCACCAGCCAAGAAGAAAAGATGGAGTGACGAGTCTATCCATCTCCTTCCTGCAGTGACCAGTCGGAGTCGCCCGTTAGGCTGAACGAGCACTGGACGTGTTTTACTTTCCATTTAGGAGTTTATGTTTAAATGAAGGTGCAGATCTGAGTCGTGCTGAGCACCGAGGGTCTGTGCTGACCACTGCACGTGTGTTGTACAGAGTTGATGTTCAGGCTGTTCTGCATTGTTTGCTTTTATTTCGTTTTGCCTGGCTAATAAACTCGCCGAACGTCCGTCTCGTGCTCGTTTCTGGCCTCTAATAAAGAACCGAAGCAGTTCTGAATAAAATATTTATTTAGCTGCTCGTTTATAAACCCAGGTTGATCAATACACAAATCAATAAAAGGCAAGAATTTAAAAATCTGTCACTCTGGAATATTGCACAAACTCCCCCAGTGTGGAAGAGCACTCGTGAGTCGAGGCACAGTGTTGACGAAAAGACCCCCAGGCGCTAAGTGGAGTGGACAATAAACAAACCGTTAACACATCAACAGTCCACATGAGCTCAGAAGACTGGTGTAGGTTCTCTGGTGGTTCTGGATGGTAAATAAAGTGTCTGTATCTGTGTTGTAGACATGGCAACGCCTGGTTCCCATCACCACCACTGTAAAGACGTCCGAGTCTGTAAATTACTGTACAATAAACCATTTTTTATCAAACTGTGCTCAAACATTTCTAGAAAAGTCTGGAATTCCGCTGTAGCTGCTGAAGGTTAATGGGCATGTGTTTTTATGGCATCATAAACTGAAGCCGGTTTTGCAGTTTAGTGCCCGTGTGTGGGAGGTGCCGGGTCTGTACTCTACCCGTTTACTCACTACACCAAACTCCAATTTAAAAAAGAGAAAATAAATGTGTTCTTATGATATGGGCCGTTTAATCTATGTTGAATCCAAGACTATGAAACCAACACTGTTCAAATTGCGCCGTCATATGCGCATGAATATAGCAATAACTATGGTATTGAGTATTTAATGATGTCATAAATCAAATCACTGATGGAAAAACGAAGCAAAACAATTTTCCAACACAGGCAGACAAATCAGACCCAGAACTCGTCCTGATCCTAACGTCACCAACACCAACTACAGAATGACCACACGTCCCCAGAGGAGTGCAAGAGAAAGCAGAGCAGACGTTTCATTACAAATCAGTAATTATAGGCAATTCGTTTTCAGGGAGACTGCAGGCCTCCACTGTGAATAGAAACAGCTCGTTTCATTAGTCGCGCCGTACAGCTTCTGGATTCTGCACTGCACACTCATTGGCTGCTGTGGCTGTCCTGGGCTATCTCTGACGCACCCTGAGCAGGAACGTACGGATCTCCATCGGGTTCAGAATGATCTCCCAGGGGGAAGGGTCTCCTAGCCCCACCCACAGGGGCTCCACACCCTCACCTAGAGGAAAAAAAATTCATTCAGCCTAACGAGAAACTGTAGAACGGACTCGGTTTACAATCACAATACCTACATTTAGAGTCATCGGTTATTCATTCAGCCTAACGAGAAACTGTAGAACGGACTCGGTTTACAATCACAATACCTACATTTAGAGTCATCGGTTATTCATTCAGCCTAACGAGAAACTGTAGAACGGCCTCGGTTTACAATCACAATACCTACATTTAGAGTCATCGGTTATTCATTCAGCCTAACGAGAAACTGTAGAACGGCCTCGGTTTACAATCACAATACCTACATTTAGAGTCATCGGTTATTCATTCAGCCTAACGAGAAACTGTAGAACGGCCTCGGTTTACAATCACAATACCTACATTTAGAGTCATCGGTTATTCATTCAGCCTAACGAGAAACTGTAGAACGGCCTCGGTTTACAATCACAATACCTACATTTAGAGTCATCGGTTATTCATTCAGCCTAACGAGAAACTGTAGAACGGCCTCTGTTTACAATCACAATACCTACATTTAGAGTCATCGGTTATTCATTCAGCCTAACGAGAAACTGTAGAACGGCCTCGGTTTACAATCACAATACCTACATTTAGAGTCATCGGTTATTCATTCAGCCTAACGAGAAACTGTAGAACGGCCTCGGTTTACAATCACAATACCTACATTTAGAGTCATCGGTTATTCATTCAGCCTAACGAGAAACTGTAGAACGGCCTCGGTTTACAATCACAATACCTACATTTAGAGTCATCGGTTATTCATTCAGCCTAACGAGAAACTGTAGAACGGCCTCGGTTTACAATCACAATACCTACATTTAGAGTCATCGGTTATTCATTCAGCCTAACGAGAAACTGTAGAACGGCCTCGGTTTACAATCACAATACCTACATTTAGAGTCATCGGTTATTCATTCAGCCTAACGAGAAACTGTAGAACGGCCTCGGTTTACAATCACAATACCTACATTTAGAGTCATCGGTTATTCATTCAGCCTAACGAGAAACTGTAGAACGGCCTCGGTTTACAATCACAATACCTACATTTAGAGTCATCGGTTATTCATTCAGCCTAACGAGAAACTGTAGAACGGCCTCGGTTTACAATCACAATACCTACATTTAGAGTCATCGGTTATTCATTCAGCCTAACGAGAAACTGTAGAACGGCCTCGGTTTACAATCACAATACCTACATTTAGAGTCATCGGTTATTCATTCAGCCTAACGAGAAACTGTAGAACGGCCTCGGTTTACAATCACAATACCTACATTTAGAGTCATCGGTTATTCATTCAGCCTAACGAGAAACTGTAGAACGGCCTCGGTTTACAATCACAATACCTACATTTAGAGTCATCGGTTATTCATTCAGCCTAACGAGAAACTGTAGAACGGCCTCGGTTTACAATCACAATACCTACATTTAGAGTCATCGGTTATTCATTCAGCCTAACGAGAAACTGTAGAACGGCCTCGGTTTACAATCACAATACCTACATTTAGAGTCATCGGTTATTCATTCAGCCTAACGAGAAACTGTAGAACGGCCTCGGTTTACAATCACAATACCTACATTTAGAGTCATCGGTTATTCATTCAGCCTAACGAGAAACTGTAGAACGGCCTCGGTTTACAATCACAATACCTACATTTAGAGTCATCGGTTATTCATTCAGCCTAACGAGAAACTGTAGAACGGCCTCGGTTTACAATCACAATACCTACATTTAGAGTCATCGGTTATTCATTCAGCCTAACGAGAAACTGTAGAACGGCCTCGGTTTACAATCACAATACCTACATTTAGAGTCATCGGTTATTCATTCAGCCTAACGAGAAACTGTAGAACGGCCTCGGTTTACAATCACAATACCTACATTTAGAGTCATCGGTTATTCATTCAGCCTAACGAGAAACTGTAGAACGGCCTCGGTTTATAATCACAATACCTACATTTAGAGTCATCGGTTATTCATTCAGCCTAACGAGAAACTGTAGAACGGCCTCGGTTTATAATCACAATACCTACATTTAGAGTCATCGGTTATTCATTCAGCCTAACGAGAAACTGTAGAACGGCCTCGGTTTATAATCACAATACCTACATTTAGAGTCGGTTATTCATTCAGCCTAACGAGAAACTGTAGAACGGCCTCGGTTTATAATCACAATACCTACATTTAGAGTCGGTTATTCATTCAGCCTAACGAGAAACTGTAGAACGGCCTCGGTTTATAATCACAATACCTACATTTAGAGTCGGTTATTCATTCAGCCTAACGAGAAACTGTAGAACGGCCTCGGTTTATAATCACAATACCTACATTTAGAGTCGGTTATTCATTCAGCCTAACGAGAAACTGTAGAACGGCCTCGGTTTATAATCACAATACCTACATTTAGAGTCGGTTATTCATTCAGCCTAACGAGAAACTGTAGAACGGACTCGGTTTATAATCACAATACCTACATATAGAGTCGGTTATTCATTCAGCCTAACGAGAAACTGTAGAACGGACTCGGTTTATAATCACAATACCTACATTTAGAGTCATCGGTTATTCATTCAGCCTAACGAGAAACTGTAGAACGGACTCGGTTTATAATCACAATACCTACATTTAGAGTCGGTTATTCATTCAGCCTAACGAGAAACTGTAGAACGGACTCGGTTTATAATCACAATACCTACATTTAGAGTCGGTTATTCATTCAGCCTAACGAGAAACTGTAGAACGGACTCGGTTTATAATCACAATACCTACATTTAGAGTCGGTTATTCATTCAGCCTAACGAGAAACTGTAGAACGGACTCGGTTTATAATCACAATACCTACATTTAGAGTCGGTTATTCATTCAGCCTAACGAGAAACTGTAGAACGGACTCGGTTTATAATCACAATACCTACATTTAGAGTCGGTTGTTCATTCAGCCTAACGAGAAACTGTAGAACGGACTCGGTTTATAATCACAATACCTACATTTAGAGTCGGTTGTTCATTCAGCCTAACGAGAAACTGTAGAACGGACTCGGTTTATAATCACAATACCTACATATAGAGTCGGTTGTTCATTCAGCCTAACGAGAAACTGTAGAACGGACTCGGTTTATAATCACAATACCTACATATAGAGTCGGTTATTCATTCAGCCTAACGAGAAACTGTAGAACGGACTCGGTTTATAATCACAATACCTACATTTAGAGTCGGTTATTCATTCAGCCTAACGAGAAACTGTAGAACGGACTCGGTTTATAATCACAATACCTACATTTAGAGTCGGTTATTCATTCAGCCTAACGAGAAACTGTAGAACGGACTCGGTTAATAATCACAATACCTACATTTAGAGTCGGTTATTCATTCAGCCTAACGAGAAACTGTAGAACGGACTCGGTTTATAATCACAATACCTACATTTAGAGTCGGTTATTCATTCAGCCTAACGAGAAACTGTAGAACGGACTCGGTTTATAATCACAATACCTACATTTAGAGTCGGTTATTCATTCAGCCTAACGAGAAACTGTAGAACGGACTCGGTTTATAATCACAATACCTACATTTAGAGTCGGTTGTTCATTCAGCCTAACGAGAAACTGTAGAACGGACTCGGTTTATATCACAATACCTACATTTAGAGCCGGTCGTTCATTCAGTCTAACGAGAAACTGTAGAACAGACTCGGTTTATTTCATTCAGCCTAATGAGAACCTGTAGAACGGAGTCAATAGCTGTGAAAGATAATATTTGTGGGCGGAGTCTTGGATTTGTTATTCACTCAGGCTGAGGTTTGAATATGTAAACGATGTGGTCTGGTGTGTGTACCGTCACTGGGGTTCCACTGTAGACGGGTCATGTTCTCCTTCCACTGATTGGCTCCCAGACTCATCTCTGATGCCCCCAACACCTCCAGAGTGGAGAACAGCTTCTGCAAACAGAGTCGAATGTCGTGTCTGAATGATCAAATAACACGTTACTCGTCGTAAGTCAGCGTTTCCTGTCCTGCACTGAGTTTATCTGCTCTCAGGGCACCTGATCAGCTCACATCACTGAGTCTCAGTGGGACAGACAGAGCGGTCAGAGCCTAGAGAGAGGTCAGAGCAGTCAAAGCAGAGCAGTCAGAGCAGATAGTCAGAGCAGTCGTAACAGTTAGAGCAGACAGAGCATTCAGAGCAGATACAGTCAGAGCAGTCGTAACAGTTAGAGCAGACAGAGCATTCAGAGCAGATACAGTCAGAGCAGTCGTAACAGTTAGAGCAGCCGTAACAGTTAGAGCAGTCAGAGCATTCAGAGCAGATAGTCAGAGCAGCCGTAACAGTTAGAGCAGACAGAGCAGTCAGAGCAGTCGTAACAGTTAGAGCAGACAGAGCAGTCAGAGCAGTCGTAACAGTTAGAGCAGACAGAGCAGTCAGAGCAGATACAGTCAGAGCAGTCGTAACAGTTAGAGCAGACAGAGCAGTCAGAGCAGATACAGTCAGAGCAGTCGTAACAGTTAGAGCAGACAGAGCAGTCAGAGCAGACACAGTCAGAGCAGTCGTAACAGTTAGAGCAGACAGAGCAGTCGGAGCAGAGCAGACACAGTCAGAGCAGTCGTAACAGTTAGAGCAGACAGAGCAGTCGGAGCAGAGCAGACACAGTCAGAGCAGTCATAACAGTTAGAGCAGACAGAGCAGTCAGAGCAGATACAGTCAGAGCAGTCGTAACAGTTAGAGCAGACAGAGCAGATACAGTCAGAGCAGTCGTAACAGTTAGAGCAGACAGAGCAGTCAGAGCAGTCGTAACAGTTAGAGCAGACAGAGCAGTCAGAGCAGATACAGTCAGAGCAGTCGTAACAGTTAGAGCAGACAGAGCAGTCGGAGCAGAGCAGACACAGTCAGAGCAGTCGTAACAGTTAGAGCAGACAGAGCAGTCAGAGCAGAGCAGATACAGTCAGAGCAGTTAGAGCAGTCAGAGCAGTCGTAACAGTTAGAGCAGTCAGAGCAGTAAGAGCACAGCAGATAGTCAGAGCAGTCGTAACAGTTAGAGCAGAGCAGATAGTCAGAGCAGTCGTAACAGTTAGAGCAGAGCAGATACAGTCAGAGCAGTCGTAACCGTCAGAGCAGTAAGAGCAGTCGTAACAGTTAGAGCAGTCGTAACAGTTAGAGCCGTCAGAGCAGATAGTCAGAGCAGCCGTAACAGTTAGAGCAGTCAGAGCAGATAGTCAGAGCAGTCGTAACAGTTAGAGCAGAGCAGATAGAGCAGTCGTAACAGTCAGAGCAGAGCAGATAGTCAGAGCAGTCGTAACAGTTAGAGCAATCAGAGCAGTAAGAGCAGAGCAGATACAGTCAGAGCAGTCGTAACAGTTAGAGTAGTCAGAGCAGTCGTAACAGAGCAGTCAGAGCAGTCGTAACAGTTAGAGCAGTCAGAGCAGATAGTCAGAGCAGTCGTAACAGTTAGAGCAGTCAGAGCAGATACAGTCAGAGCAGCCGTAACAGAGCAGTCAGAGCAGTAAGAGCAGAGCAGATAGTCAGAGCAGCCGTAACAGTTAGAGCAGTCAGAGCATTCAGAGCAGATACAGTCAGAGCAGTCGTAACAGTTAGAGCAGTCAGAGCAGAGCAGATACAGTCAGAGCAGTCGTAACAGAGCAGTCAGAGCAGAGCAGATAGTCAGAGTAGTCGTAACAGTTAGAGTAGTCAGAGCGGTCAGAGCAGAGCAGATACAGTCAGAGCAGTCGTAACAGTTAGAGCACACAGCAGTCAGAGCAGTCGTAACAGTTAGAGCAGTCAGAGCAGAGCAGATACAGTCAGAGCAGTCGTAACAGTTAGAGCAGTCAGAGCAGTAAGAGCAGAGCAGATAGTCAGAGCAGTCGTAACAGTTAGAGCAGTCAGAGCAGAGCAGATAGTCAGAGCAGTCGTAACAGTTAGAGTAGTCAGAGCAGTCGTAACAGAGCAGTCAGAGCAGTAAGAGCAGAGCAGATAGTCAGAGCAGTCGTAACAGTTAGAGCAGTCAGAGCAGAGCAGATAGAGCAGTCGTAACAGTTAGAGTAGTCAGAGCAGTAAGAGCACAGCAGATAGTCAGAGCAGTCGTAACAGTTAGAGCAGAGCAGATAGTCAGAGCAGTCGTAACAGTTAGAGCAGAGCAGATAGTCAGAGCAGTCGTAACAGTTAGAGCAGATAGTCAGAGCAGTCGTAACAGTTAGAGCAGAACAGATAGTCAGAGTAGTCGTAACAGAGCAGAGCAGATAGTCAGAGCAGTCGTAACAGTTAGAGCAGTCAGAGCAGTAAGAGCACAGCAGAGAGTCAGAGCAGTCGTAACAGTTAGAGCAGAGCAGATAGTCAGAGCAGTCGTAACAGTTAGAGCAGTCAGAGCAGTAAGAGCACAGCAGATAG
The DNA here is from genome assembly GCF_015220715.1 of Pygocentrus nattereri. Classification (NCBI taxonomy): domain Eukaryota; kingdom Metazoa; phylum Chordata; class Actinopteri; order Characiformes; family Serrasalmidae; genus Pygocentrus; species Pygocentrus nattereri. The sequence goes on along the minus strand of NC_051235.1, from coordinate 503,665 downwards.
TCAGAGCAGTCGTAACAGTTAGAGCAGAGCAGATAGTCAGAGCAGTCGTAACAGTTAGAGTAGTCAGAGCAGTCGTAACAGTTAGAGCAGAACAGATAGTCAGAGTAGTCGTAACAGAGCAGAGCAGATAGTCAGAGCAGTCGTAACAGTTAGAGCAGTCAGAGCAGTAAGAGCACAGCAGAGAGTCAGAGCAGTCGTAACAGTTAGAGCAGAGCAGATAGTCAGAGCAGTCGTAACAGTTAGAGCAGTCAGAGCAGTAAGAGCACAGCAGATAGTCAGAGCAGTCGTAACAGTTAGAGCAGAGCAGATAGTCAGAGCAGTCGTAACAGTTAGAGTAGTCAGAGCAGTCGTAACAGAACAGATAGTCAGAGTAGTCGTAACGGAGCAGAGCAGATAGTCAGAGCAGTCGTAACAGTTAGAGCAGTCAGAGCAGTAAGAGCACAGCAGAGAGTCAGAGCAGTCGTAACAGTTAGAGCAGAGCAGATAGTCAGAGCAGTCGTAACAGTTAGAGCAGTCAGAGCAGTAAGAGCACAGCAGATAGTCAGAGCAGTCGTAACAGTTAGAGTAGTCAGAGCAGTCGTAACAGCAGTCAGAGCAGAGAGTCAGAGCAGTCGTAACAGTTAGAGCAGAGCAGATAGTCAGAGCAGTCGTAACAGTTAGAGCAGTCAGAGCAGAGCAGATAGTCAGAGCAGTCGTAACAGTTAGAGTAGTCAGAGCAGTCGTAACAGAGCAGTCAGAGCAGATAGTCAGAGCAGTCGTAACAGTTAGAGCAGTCAGAGCAGAGCAGATAGTCAGAGCAGTCGTAACAGTTAGAGCAGACAGAGCAGAGCAGATAGTCAGAGCAGTCGTAACAGTTAGAACAGTCAGAGCAGAGCAGATAGTCAGAGCAGTCGTAACAGTTAGAACAGTCAGAGCAGAGCAGATACAGTCAGAGCAGTCGTAACAGCAGTCAGAGCAGATAGTCAGAGCAGAAACAGTCAGAGCAGTCGTAACAGTCAGAGCAGTCGTAACAGCAGTCAGAGCAGATAGTCAGAGCAGTCGTAACAGTTAGAGCAGAGCAGATAGTCAGAGCAGTCGTAACAGTTAGAGCAGAACAGATAGTCAGAGTAGTCGTAACAGAGCAGAGCAGATAGTCAGAGCAGTCGTAACAGTTAGAGCAGACAGAGCAGATAGTCAGAGCAGTCGTAACAATTAGAGCAGTCAGAGCAGACGTAACAGTTAGAGCAGAACAGATAGTCAGAGCAGTCGTAACAGTTAGAGCAGATAGTCAGAGCAGTCGTAACAGTTAGAGCAGAGCAGATAGTCAGAGCAGTTGTAACAATTAGAGCAGAGCAGATAGTCAGAGCAGTCGTAACAGTCAGAGCAGAGCAGATAGTCAGAGCAGTCGTAACAGTTAGAGCAGACAGAGCAGATAGTCAGAGCAGTCGTAACAGTCAGAGCAGAACAGATAGTCAGAGCAGTCGTAACAGTTAGAGCAGATAGTCAGAGCAGTCGTAACAGTTAGAGCAGACAGAGCAGATAGTCAGAGCACTCGTAACAGTTAGAGCAGACAGAGCAGATAGTCAGAGCACTCGTAACAGTTAGTGCAGACAGAGCAGATAGTCAGAGCAGTCGTAACAGTTAGAGCAGTCGTAACAGTTAGAGCAGACAGAGCAGAGAGTCAGAGCAGTCGTAACAGTTAGAGCAGTCGTAACAGTTAGAGCAGTCAGAGCAGAGCAGATACAGTCAGAGCAGCTGTAACAGAGCAGTCAGAGCAGAGCAGATAGTCAGAGCAGTCGTAACAGTTAGAGCAGTCAGAGCAGATACAGTCAGAGCAGTCATAACAGTTAGAGCAGTCAGAGCAGTAAGAGCAGAGCAGATAGTCAGAGCAGTCGTAACAGTTAGAGCAGTCAGAGCAGAGCAGATAGTCAGAGCAGTCGTAACAGTTAGAGTAGTCAGAGCAGTCGTAACAGAGCAGTCAGAGCAGTAAGAGCAGAGCAGATAGTCAGAGCAGTCGTAACAGTTAGAGCAGTCAGAGCAGAGCAGATAGAGCAGTCGTAACAGTTAGAGTAGTCAGAGCAGTCGTAACAGAGCAGTCAGAGCAGATAGTCAGAGCAGTCGTAACAGTTAGAGCAGTCAGAGCAGTAAGAGCACAGCAGATAGTCAGAGCAGTCGTAACAGTTAGAGTAGTCAGAGCAGTCGTAACAGCAGTCAGAGCAGATAGTCAGAGCAGTCGTAACAGTTAGAGCAGAGCAGATAGTCAGAGCAGTCGTAACAGTTAGAGCAGTCAGAGCAGAGCAGATAGTCAGAGCAGTCGTAACAGTTAGAGTAGTCAGAGCAGTCGTAACAGAGCAGTCAGAGCAGATAGTCAGAGCAGTCGTAACAGTTAGAGCAGTCAGAGCAGAGCAGATAGTCAGAGCAGTCGTAACAGTTAGAGCAGACAGAGCAGAGCAGATAGTCAGAGCAGTCGTAACAGTTAGAACAGTCAGAGCAGAGCAGATACAGTCAGAGCAGTCGTAACAGCAGTCAGAGCAGATAGTCAGAGCAGAAACAGTCAGAGCAGTCGTAACAGTCAGAGCAGTCGTAACAGCAGTCAGAGCAGATAGTCAGAGCAGTCGTAACAGTTAGAGCAGAGCAGATAGTCAGAGCAGTCGTAACAGTTAGAGCAGAACAGATAGTCAGAGTAGTCGTAACAGAGCAGAGCAGATAGTCAGAGCAGTCGTAACAGTTAGAGCAGACAGAGCAGATAGTCAGAGCAGTCGTAACAATTAGAGCAGTCAGAGCAGACGTAACAGTTAGAGCAGAACAGATAGTCAGAGCAGTCGTAACAGTTAGAGCAGATAGTCAGAGCAGTCGTAACAGTTAGAGCAGAGCAGATAGTCAGAGCAGTTGTAACAATTAGAGCAGAGCAGATAGTCAGAGCAGTCGTAACAGTCAGAGCAGAGCAGATAGTCAGAGCAGTCGTAACAGTTAGAGCAGACAGAGCAGATAGTCAGAGCAGTCGTAACAGTCAGAGCAGAACAGATAGTCAGAGCAGTCGTAACAGTTAGAGCAGATAGTCAGAGCAGTCGTAACAGTTAGAGCAGACAGAGCAGATAGTCAGAGCACTCGTAACAGTTAGAGCAGACAGAGCAGATAGTCAGAGCACTCGTAACAGTTAGTGCAGACAGAGCAGATAGTCAGAGCAGTCGTAACAGTTAGAGCAGTCGTAACAGTTAGAGCAGACAGAGCAGAGAGTCAGAGCAGTCGTAACAGTTAGAGCAGTCGTAACAGTTAGAGCAGTCAGAGCAGAGCAGATACAGTCAGAGCAGCTGTAACAGAGCAGTCAGAGCAGAGCAGATAGTCAGAGCAGTCGTAACAGTTAGAGCAGTCAGAGCAGATACAGTCAGAGCAGTCATAACAGTTAGAGCAGTCAGAGCAGAGCAGGTACAGTCAGAGCAGTCGTAAAAGTTAGAGCAGTCAGAGCAGTAAGAGCAGAGCAGATAGTCAGAGCAGTCGTAACAGTTAGAGCAGTCAGAGCAGAGCAGATAGTCAGAGCAGTCGTAACAGTTAGAGTAGTCAGAGCAGTCGTAACAGAGCAGTCAGAGCAGTAAGAGCAGAGCAGATAGTCAGAGCAGTCGTAACAGTTAGAGCAGTCAGAGCAGAGCAGATAGAGCAGTCGTAACAGTTAGAGTAGTCAGAGCAGTCGTAACAGAGCAGTCAGAGCAGATAGTCAGAGCAGTCGTAACAGTTAGAGCAGTCAGAGCAGAGCAGATAGTCAGAGCAGTCGTAACAGTTAGAGCAGACAGAGCAGATAGTCAGAGCAGTCGTAACAGTTAGAGCAGAGCAGACGTAACAGTTAGAGCAGAGCAGATAGTCAGAGCAGACGTAACAGTTAGAGCAGAGCAGATAGTCAGAGCAGTCGTAACAGTTAGAGCAGAGCAGATAGTCAGAGCAGTCGTAACAGTTAGAGCAGAACAGATAGTCAGAGTAGTCGTAACAGAGCAGAGCAGATAGTCAGAGCAGTCGTAACAGTTAGAGCAGAACAGATAGTCAGAGTAGTCGTAACAGAGCAGAGCAGATAGTCAGAGCAGTCGTAACAGTTAGAGCAGTCAGAGCAGTAAGAGCACAGCAGAGAGTCAGAGCAGTCGTAACAGTTAGAGCAGAGCAGATAGTCAGAGCAGTCGTAACAGTTAGAGCAGTCAGAGCAGTAAGAGCACAGCAGATAGTCAGAGCAGTCGTAACAGTTAGAGCAGAGCAGATAGTCAGAGCAGTCGTAACAGTTAGAGTAGTCAGAGCAGTCGTAACAGAGCAGTCAGAGCAGTAAGAGCAGAGCAGATAGTCAGAGCAGTCGTAACAGTTAGAGCAGTCAGAGCAGAGCAGATAGAGCAGTCGTAACAGTTAGAGTAGTCAGAGCAGTCGTAACAGAGCAGTCAGAGCAGATAGTCAGAGCAGTCGTAACAGTTAGAGCAGTCAGAGCAGAGCAGATAGTCAGAGCAGTCGTAACAGTTAGAGCAGACAGAGCAGATAGTCAGAGCAGTCGTAACAGTTAGAGCAGAGCAGACATAACAGTTAGAGCAGAGCAGATAGTCAGAGCAGTCGTAACAGTTAGAGCAGAGCAGACATAACAGTTAGAGCAGAGCAGATAGTCAGAGCAGACGTAACAGTTAGAGCAGAGCAGATAGTCAGAGCAGTCGTAACAGTTAGAGCAGAGCAGATAGTCAGAGCAGTCGTAACAGTTAGAGCAGAGCAGATAGTCAGAGCAGTCGTAACAGTTAGAGCAGAGCAGATAGTCAGAGCAGTCGTAACAGTTAGAGCAGAACAGATAGTCAGAGCAGTCGTAACAGTTAGAGCAGAGCAGATAGTCAGAGCAGTCGTAACAGTTAGAGCAGAGCAGATAGTCAGAGCAGTCGTAACAGTTAGAGCAGAGCAGATAGTCAGAGCAGTCGTAACAGTTAGAGCAGAGCAGATAGTCAGAGCAGTCGTAACAGTTAGAGCAGAGCAGATAGTCAGAGCAGTCGTAACAGTTAGAGCAGATAGTCAGAGCAGTCGTAACAGTTAGAGCAGAACAGATAGTCAGAGTAGTCGTAACAGAGCAGAGCAGATAGTCAGAGCAGTCGTAACAGTTAGAGCAGTCAGAGCAGTAAGAGCACAGCAGAGAGTCAGAGCAGTCGTAACAGTTAGAGCAGAGCAGATAGTCAGAGCAGTCGTAACAGTTAGAGCAGTCAGAGCAGTAAGAGCACAGCAGATAGTCAGAGCAGTCGTAACAGTTAGAGCAGAGCAGATAGTCAGAGCAGTCGTAACAGTTAGAGTAGTCAGAGCAGTCGTAACAGTTAGAGCAGAACAGATAGTCAGAGTAGTCGTAACAGAGCAGAGCAGATAGTCAGAGCAGTCGTAACAGTTAGAGCAGTCAGAGCAGTAAGAGCACAGCAGAGAGTCAGAGCAGTCGTAACAGTTAGAGCAGAGCAGATAGTCAGAGCAGTCGTAACAGTTAGAGCAGTCAGAGCAGTAAGAGCACAGCAGATAGTCAGAGCAGTCGTAACAGTTAGAGCAGAGCAGATAGTCAGAGCAGTCGTAACAGTTAGAGTAGTCAGAGCAGTCGTAACAGAACAGATAGTCAGAGTAGTCGTAACGGAGCAGAGCAGATAGTCAGAGCAGTCGTAACAGTTAGAGCAGTCAGAGCACAGCAGAGAGTCAGAGCAGTCGTAACAGTTAGAGCAGAGCAGATAGTCAGAGCAGTCGTAACAGTTAGAGCAGTCAGAGCAGTAAGAGCACAGCAGATAGTCAGAGCAGTCGTAACATTTAGAGCAGTCAGAGCAGTAAGAGCACAGCAGATAGTCAGAGCAGTCGTAACAGTTAGAGTAGTCAGAGCAGTCGTAACAGCAGTCAGAGCAGATAGTCAGAGCAGTCGTAACAGTTAGAGCAGACAGAGCAGATAGTCAGAGCAGTCGTAACAGTTAGAACAGTCAGAGCAGAGCAGATACAGTCAGAGCAGTCGTAACAGCAGTCAGAGCAGATAGTCAGAGCAGAAACAGTCAGAGCAGTCGTAACAGTCAGAGCAGTCGTAACAGCAGTCAGAGCAGATAGTCAGAGCAGTCGTAACAGTTAGAGCAGAGCAGATAGTCAGAGCAGTCGTAACAGTTAGAGCAGAACAGATAGTCAGAGTAGTCGTAACAGAGCAGAGCAGATAGTCAGAGCAGTCGTAAC
>NC_051235.1:480000-487500 GCF_015220715.1 Pygocentrus nattereri | reverse complement strand
CAAACCACAGACCCAGTCAAACACAGTCAGCTTTATTTTTATGGATTTCGAACCACTGAATTTGCTATGGCGACTGCGTTTATACAGCAGTAGTGGCTCAGCGGTGCGGTCTGAGGTCAGAGGTCAGATTGTGGACTGTGTTACGGTATAAACAGGTATTTACTCCACAGGTACGGGGCCGACCGTCCACTCCAGCTCCAGCTCTCTGCTGCCCTCGTACAGACGGACCACCTGAGAGACCCACGGGCTGAACTGCTGCCTCACCTCCTGGACCACCGAGTTCTGACACACACACAGGACAGTGTTTGAGCTGATAAGCTAAAATGAATAAATGTAAATTTTTCTCCAGGATGTTAAAGCAGCACTATTTGGTGATTTCCCTCTCTGGTGGAAATATGGAATTGCATGCAATGTGTAAATTATTATTTTGTAACACGGGTGGGCCTTCGGACCCCCACGAGCGGATGAACCTGACGTCTGCGAGGCTGAAGGAGAATCCGAGAGAACTCCGTCTAAACCTGGTGAAGGAGCTTCTCTGAGGACGGGAGTGAATCTACTGTCACCACATCTTCATCAGTGTGGTGTTGGTTCTGAGGCCGGACCTTTTTGAGTCTGTGTGCGACGTTGATACGTAAAGACGTGTGACGTGGTGCGAGAAACTCGACGCCTCAGAGTTTGAAATGATTTCAGGCTCTACAGGCGACTCACAGCAGCAGCAGCAGCAGCTCAGCGCATTTCAGCCTGTTTATAGCCTCCTCACTCAGTAACGACGCTTATTACAGCTTTAACTGCTGAAAAAAATCATCTCCTCTATTTCTAGAGCTCTTTTCATGTCGGTGGCAGCTTAAAGTGCTTTACGCTCAGGAGATGAAGCTCAACAGTAACGTTAACTTTAAATGAAGCTCCGAGTTAAGGAGCAGAGTTTCAGGTGTTTATTAAAACTGAGCTCCGAGCTCGACTGTCTAATAAAAGCTGAACTGAGCTCCACAGTTCGGAAGCAGAAGAGCTGAAAGAGCCTCTCCACGTCTTCTCTGTTTTACTGAAGGAGTTCAGTAGAGAAGGTCGGAATCTGCAGATCTGCGATCATAAACAGACTCACGTTCAGGAGCTTTAAGGTCATTTAGAGCTTTGAAGACCAGATCCAGGTGGTCAGTGCGGTGTGTAACGGGGTGATCTAAACTCTGCATTGGTGCTGTGAGGACCTGTGCTGCTGGGTTCTGTATGGGTTCTAGAGGACGGACTGTTTCCTCTGGAAGCACAACAACATTGAATTTGTCCCGGGTGCTCAAACTTTTGCACACTACGCACGGCCACACCATTTAAACCGGCTTTTAGATTCATATAAAATTATGGGCTCAAGTTTAAACCTAACCTGAACATTAGTCCATTTTGAGAGCTGTACGTTTCCACACCCTTCCGCATGTTTTCATCTGCTTTAATTTGTTTTGTTTCACCACTTTAAACTCGTTATCAGATTTTTGTTCATTTATTTTTCCATCTTGTGTTAGAAATGTGCTATAATAAATAAAGTGCCCACGCTTTTTTGCACAGGACTGTATTGCAAAGTATAGGCCGTTCACAGAGGGGCCACCAGGGGGCTCCAAATCCTCAAAAGACACAAACAGCTAAAAGTCCGCCCAACAGGCGTAAAAGATGTTTGTTTATCCTATAAAGTCTCTGTGCTGGGATTGTCTCTGGTTTCTGTAGGTCTGGATGATTAAACTCTATTAAATGACTCCGTGAAAGGGCTCAGGTGTGTTAAACGCGTTACCTGCAGGGTGGAAATATCGGGCTTCTTGCTGACGGCGCACGGGGTGGAGGAGTTGGGTCTGAAGATGTACGCTCCGGACGTCTGGCTGCTCTCGGCGTTCCCAACACTAGCATTGTACCTGTGAAGGACGCATTTTATTTATATTGCTACTTTATTTCATATCCAGAGACCAGTGAGCTCGTCATGCCTGTGACCTCACGACGCAACACATCTTAAACACTCCACAAGCTGCGAGACCAACACGTTCAATTAAAACCGCGGCGCTTTCAGCTGCGCCTCCTCTGAACAGGCTCAGCTGGAATCTATAAAATGCTCCATGTTCAAGGCGTTTCCAGTAAAGCGTCATATTACCGTTAAGCGCCGACTGCGGAGCAGGCGCGACCCTCAGCTGTGAACTCGGGCAGAGGATACACCTCACATTACTGTATAATAATGCTGCTCTGATGCTAAAGGTGTGACACGTTTTATTTCAGTATGCATTGATCTAATTAGATGTTCTAAAGGTTCTTTCATCATTTCAATATTTTTATTCATATTTTCTGCACTTTTATGCAAATATAAGTTCACAGTGCGGTCAGCAGTTTATAAAGTATGTGTGCGACATCTCGGCCGTCAGAAGGCGCCGCGTTTCACACCTCACATCCAGCCGGACACAGAGCTGAAGCGTGAAAACTAAATGTGTCTAGAACGTGCCTCAGCTCTGCTGAGACGGAACACACAGAACAAAGAAAACGCACCACTCATACAATCAGTACAAAACCAACACTTGTGTTTCAGGGTTCTTCAATAAAGAAAAGGGGTCTATACAGAACCACCTTTCAGAACCCTTTGCATGATTACAGGGGACTCTGCATGGTTGAGTTCTTTAAGGGTTCATTGCTCTATACAGAACCATTTCCTTTACAACAGAACACTTACAGAACTTGTGTAGTCGTCTAATGCCTGTATTGTGTATGTTTGAGACGCACCAGTAGAAGTTCTGCGTGAGCTGGACGCTCTGCTGTGTTTCCAGGTTGGTCAGTCCACTCAGGAGGCCAGTATTAGGGTCAAAGGTCACCTTCAGGTACTGAAAGCAGAGAGGAGACGCGGCGTGAAGGTCGGCGCAGAGCGGAGGCGCGGCCGGTGAAGGTCGGCGCAGAGCGGAGGCGCGGCCGCTTAAGGTCGGCGCAGAGGGGACGCGCGGCCGCTTAAGGTCGGCGCAGAGGGGACGCGCGGCCGCTTAAGGTCGGCGCAGAGGGGACGCGCGGCCGCTTAAGGTCGGCGCACAGGGGCCGCGCGGCCGCTTAAGGTCGGCGCACAGGGGCCGCGCGGCCGCTTAAGGTCGGCGCAGAGGGGACGCGCGGCCGCTTAAGGTCGGCGCACAGGGGCCGCGCGGCCGCTTAAGGTCGGCGCAGAGGGGCCGCGCGGCCGCTTAAGGTCGGCGCAGAGGGGCCGCGCGGCCGCTTAAGGTCGGCGCAGAGGGGCCGCGCGGCCGCTTAAGGTCGGCGCAGAGGGGCCGCGCGGCCGCTTAAGGTCGGCGCAGAGGGGCCGCGCGGCCGCTTAAGGTCGGCGCAGAGGGGCCGCGCGGCCGCTTAAGGTCGGCGCAGAGGGGCCGCGCGGCCGCTAAAGGTCGGCGCAGAGGGGCCGCGCGGCCGCTTAAGGTCGGCGCAGAGGGGCCGCGCGGCCGCTAAAGGTCGGCGCAGAGGGGCCGCGCGGCCGCTTAAGGTCGGCGCAGAGGGGCCGCGCGGCCGCTTAAGGTCGGCGCAGAGGGGCCGCGCGGCCGCTTAAGGTCGGCGCAGAGGGGCCGCGCGGCCGCTTAAGGTCGGCGCAGAGGGGCCGCGCGGCCGCTTAAGGTCGGCGCAGAGGGGCCGCGCGGCCGCTTAAGGTCGGCGCAGAGGGGCCGCGCGGCCGCTTAAGGTCGGCGCAGAGGGGCCGCGCGGCCGCTTAAGGTCGGCGCAGAGGGGCCGCGCGGCCGCTTAAGGTCGGCGCAGAGGGGCCGCGCGGCCGCTTAAGGTCGGCGCAGAGGGGCCGCGCGGCCGCTTAAGGTCGGCGCAGAGGGGCCGCGCGGCCGCTTAAGGTCGGCGCAGAGGGGCCGCGCGGCCGCTTAAGGTCGGCGCAGAGGGGACGCGCGGCCGCTTAAGGTCGGCGCAGAGGGGACGCGCGACCGCTTAAGGTCGGCGCAGAGGGGACGCGCGACCGCTTAAGGTCGGCGCAGAGGGGACGCGCGACCGCTTAAGGTCGGCGCAGAGGGGACGCGCGACCGCTTAAGGTCGGCGCAGAGGGGACGCGCGGCCGCTTAAGGAAAGGATTTGGACGCCAGGAAAAGGAGGAATTTCACGGCCTAATCATTGATGATCATGAATTGGCGTCGGTGTGATGAGATGTACTGTGGTAAGACTCGAGGGGGTGCGTTATGGTGCCCCTCACTTTCACCTTGTTCTCCATGGAGACGGGGGCGCGGCGCTCAGGTTCAGCTGGAGTTACATCAGTTTTCAGCAGAGTGATAGAGTACGTACTGAACCCAAGGGGCGGGGCCTGAACCTGGAACACCAGCTCATACTTTGCATAACCCCGCCCCCTCCGAATATACTGAGTGGGCTTAGAGACGGGGAGAACCTGAGAAGGGGAGAAAGAGACAGACACACACGAGACAGGGGAGAGAGACAGGTTAATCAATATATACTGTATTATTAACTGTAAATTAGGATCAGATGAGCTGAATCACTGATTCATCACTGAGACTGAATCACCTGACTGTCCACCACGTTCCCACTGGAGTCTGTGACGTTGTACGAAGTGCCGTTAACAGGCAGGTGGACCGACCAGCTTACAGGACGAGCGAGAGGATTATACACGTTCATAGAGAACTGAGAGAGACAGAGAGACAGACAGAGAGAGAGAGAGAGAGAGAGAGAGAGAGAGAGAGAGAGAGAGAGAGAGAGAGAGAGAGACAAATTAATTAGATCTTTAATTGTGTACCATCTCCATCAGCAACAGCTCTTCTAACACCTAGGTTAGAAGGTTCTAGAACAGTAAAAAAAGTCCTTTTGAGCGCTATATAGAGCCTTTTTAAAGGATTCTTTAAGAACCCACAAAAGGTTCTCCATTACAGGGAAGAACTATAAAACCATGTATAGAACCATAGTGTTTATTACTGTGTCACTCCATAGTAAACAAGAGTTCTAGATATAAATGTATATAGGAGCACTTCATTAGGAACACTACACTAATACTGGGTCGGGCCTCCTTTCAGTCTCACTACAGCCTCAATTCTTCATGGTGTGGATTTCACCAAATGTTGGAAACAGTCCTTTGAGCTTCTGGTCCACGTTGACCGGACTGTCTCAGGCAGTTCCTGCAGATGTTCTAGCTGCAGTTTCATTAGCCATTACAAGACGGTTTCTGACCTGCTTTCTGCTTTCCTCAAGGGTGGACATGTTCCAAAACGTTCTGCTCATCACAACTACACAGGGTGGTTATCTGAGTGACTGTAGCCTTTCGGTCAGCTCCAACTAGTCTGTCCATTCTCCACTGACCCCTCATCAATGAGGCGCTTCTGCACTTCAGAGACGCTGTATGTGAAGGTCAGCAGGAGGTCAGCAGTTACAGAAACACTCAAACCATCCCGGCTGGACAACAATCACACCACGGTGAAATCCGGGCCGCTGCCCGTATCTGCAGGACTCTACGCTGTGCTGCTGCCACACAACTGGCTGATTAGGTAACGAGCAGGTGTTCCTAATAAAGTGCAGTGGGGGTCGTACGTACCATCTTACTGCCCTCGGTGAGTGGACACACACTGATGTTCAGATTCTCACAGAACACCCTCGGAACCTCAGACCCACTGAGAACCGACAGAGAGTTACTGACCAACACCTAGAGAGAGAGAGAGAGAGAGAGAGAGAGAGAGAGAGAGAGAGAGAGAGAGAGAGAGAGAGAGAGAGAGAGACAGAGAGACAGACAGAGAGACAGACAGAGAGACAGACAGAGAGACAGACAGAGAGACAGAGATTTGAAGTGTTAGTTACTGTAACACCAGCTGTATTTGTTGTAATGCAACTATTAGTCACTGTTTGGCCGAACGCGATGACCGCGTGAGCCGACTGGCCGAACGCGGTGACCGCGTGAGCCGACTGGCCGAACGCGGTGACCGCGTGAGCCGACTGGCCGAACGTACGGTACCTGACAGTGAGCCCAGCCCTCTGCCAGTCTCTTGGCGTAGTCATCGGCTACGTGCTGCTTCTCGGTTCCAGAAACCGCATCGTGGTGCTGAGCTACAGCCATAGCCCGCTCTGATTGGTCAGAAAACACGTCAATCACAGTACAGCAGGTAACCACAGCCAATAGCATGACTCACTCAGCGGCGCGACTTCAGTGGAACTTACTCATGGTGTCACTGTCTCCTTTCCCAAATGGGCCGCTCCTGGACTTGGGTCCCCCCAGAACCTCCAGCTGGTTGCAGGTCTGAGGAGAGACGTGAGGGTTAGAGGGAGCCGGTGAGCTCGGGTGTTGTGATGTAAACAGGTTCAGGTGTGAGGCGAGGAAGGTAACGAGGCAGAGCTGTTACCTGCAGTAAGCTGTTACTCAGTCTCTCGTATCGCTTCAGTGCCGGGCGGCTGGTGAAGTAACCGGTCCAGAAATCGTGAGGACCATCAGCGTATGGGAAGAAGTCATCCGATTTTAACGGCCTGAGAGAGAGAGAGAATAAAATAAACAACAACAACCCTTTCTGAAGATCATCATCATCATCATCATCATCAGAGAGCAGAGCACACAAAGAAGTTCATTAACACACGGGTAACAAACAAAGCAAGGCCGGTAAACAACAGAGCATTTACACACACCATGTACAACAGACAGTGAGCAGAGCTGGTGCAGTGGGCACAGCAGACAAATTGGTACAACGGGCACAGAGGGGGCAGTGGGCATGACGGGCAATAAGGGTGCACTAGGCAAAGCGTGTACTTCGGGCACAGCAAGACAACAAAGAGAGCAAAGTGGGTGCAACAGGCACAGAGGGTTAAGTGGGCACAGCAGACTGCTGCCACGGTGGACAGGCACACGGTGGACAGGCACAACAAACACAAAAGTACAGAGGGCAGAGTGGGTACGACGGGTACAGCGGGTGCAGTGAGCACAGCAGGGTCCAGTGGACACACGGTGCAACTCACCAGGTTTGATTGGCCAGGTTGAGCTCCTGCAGGTAACAGGAAGGTGTGGAGTAGAGGACGTTCACCTGGCTGCCGTTAGCCTGCTGAGCGTTAACGTAGTGGATCAGCTTATCCATGTTTTTGTACCACGGATTAGCGTTTTCATACTGGAAGTCCGACCCCATTGTCATGACAATGTGGTTGGTCTTATAGAGCGCGGCCTGGAGGAGAACATGCACACGCGCACACACACACACACAATGCACTGGATTATTAATGTGTTTACATGAGTTTTAAAGCAGGACAGTAAACACAGCGACTGTACAGAGGAGCTCAAATCCAAACACTTCAAAAGGAACTTATTAAGCTCATTTTCCTCTACTAGAAGAGATTCACGGCTTTAATCTTCCAAAATCGCCTTATGGTCCTCATCTGGTTCATCTGAGTCTGAATCGCCCTGTTAGAGCTCCTGTGTCATTAAGCCCCGCCTCCTGATGAGCCCAGCGTGCTCTGATTGGTCAGCTCAGCCCGTGTTCTGATCGGTCAGTCTGCAGAGCGGTTCCCCCACTGCAGGTTCCGCCCCTGTCCTGCAGTCTGCAG
>NC_051235.1:440000-465000 GCF_015220715.1 Pygocentrus nattereri | reverse complement strand
TCCGCTAAGCTAGCGTTCCGCTAAGCGCTAAGCTAGCGTTCAGCTAAGCGCTAAGCTAGCGTTCCGCTTAGCGCTAAGCTAGCGTTCCGCTTAGCGCTAAGCTAGCGTTCCGCTTAGCGCTAAGCTAGCGTTCCGCTTAGCGCTAAGCTAGCGTTCAGCTAAGCGCTAAGCTAGCGTTCCGCTTAGCGCTAAGCTAGCGTTCCGCTTAGCGCTAAGCTAGCGTTCCGCTTAGCGCTAAGCTAGTGTTCTGCTAAACTAGCGTTCCGCTAAGCGCTAAGCTAGTGTTCCGCTTCCGGTTCCCGCTTGGGTTCTTGAATGTGCGGAGCGAGTTAGCCACATTAACCTAGCTAATTTCTGAAGCTGTACGTTTCCGGCACCGCCGAGCTCATTAGCATATTTTAATATACCGGAATGATGACCGGCTCTAAAGCCATGTTTTCACAGGATAAACGTGAAATCTGCCCTAAAAGGAAAGAATGACTAAAATAATAAGTCACTGGCTTTTACTGCTGAACGCTGCTCGTCTGTTTATATAAAGGCCTCATGCTCCCATACGTCTGTTTCCATATCTGTTTATATAAAGGTCGCATGCTCCCATACGTCTGTTTTTATGTGTAGTTTTATTTTTAACTAGTTTTACTGTAAATGAGGCCTTTACCTCAACGTACACGAGTGGTAATATAGGTTATATACACACAAGTATATGAGCTGATGTGCAAAGCGATACACAAGGGCTCCCAGAAATCATTCTGCTGCGTAATCAATGCTCCAGATCAATCAGTAACTCATATAGCTGCAGATCAAAAACATCATATGATCATCACAGACATGTGATGACTCCGCGGTTCTGCAGTCACGCCGTCCGACTGTAAAACAGATCTGTGTCGATCTTTAGGGGCACCAACTTCCTCGCTCTGCGGCCGCACCGTACCGCTTGTGAAAGACACTGCAGAGAGCGCCACAGCGCAACAATGAGGGTCCTGCTCAGAATCACAGAGAACAAATCCAACACAGCACCAGAACCAGACCCAGAGGCCCGTCACACATCGAGAAAACACGGTCAGACTGACACAGTCCAACCAGATCACATCTTCAGATAATCACCTTACACCTATTAAACGCCCTGAGCAGCTCCGGATAATGAGCCTAAACACCGCCTAATCTATCTAATCTACAGCGTTGACTGAACGTCCTGACGGCTGTGCTGAGCACTTCTGCTGTTCTGTGCTGCACAGTTTAGCTGTGTTGTGCGGTTGCGCCGTGTGGCTGAGCTGTGTTATGTTGCACTGTGGTGTGAATCTGGCCAGCTGTGTTGCATTGTGCTGTGCTATACTGTGCTGTGTTCTACGTTTTGTAGCCGTGTTATATTGTATTGTGTTGCTGAGCTGTCTTATGTTGTACTGTGCTCAGTAGCTGTGCTGTGTTGTGTACTGTACTGTCCTGTGTTGTGATGTAGTTTGATGTGTTATGTTGTGTTGTACTGGGTTGTGTTTTGCTGTGTTATGTTGTTCTGTTCCATACCATGTTTTGCTGTGCTGTCTTGTGCTGGACTATGCCGTGCTGTGCGATACAGCAGTCAGGAGTCTGTGCTGGACTATGCCGTGCTGTGCGATACAGCAGTCAGGAGTCTGTGCTGGACTATGCCGTGCTGTGCGATACAGCAGTCAGGAGTCTGTGCTGGACTATGCCGTGCTGTGCGATACAGCAGTCAGGAGTCTGTGCTGGACTATGCCGTGCTGTGCGATACAGCAGTCAGGAGTCTGTGCTGGACTATGCCGTGCTGTGCGATACAGCAGTCAGGAGTCTGTGCTGGACTATGCCGTGCTGTGCGATACAGCAGTCAGGAGTCTGTGCTGGACTATGCCGTGCTGTGCGATACAGCAGTCAGGAGTCTGTGCTGGACTATGCCGTGCTGTGCGATACAGCAGTCAGGAGTCTGTGCTGGACTATGCCGTGCTGTGCGATACAGCAGTCAGGAGTCTGTGCTGGACTATGCCGTGCTGTGCGATACAGCAGTCAGGAGTCTGTGCTGGACTATGCCGTGCTGTGCGATACAGCAGTCAGGAGTCTGTGCTGGACTATGCCGTGCTGTGCGATACAGCAGTCAGGAGTCTGTGCTGGACTATGCCGTGCTGTGCGATACAGCAGTCAGGAGTCTGTGCTGGACTATGCCGTGCTGTGCGATACAGCAGTCAGGAGTCTGTGCTGGACTATGCCGTGTTGTGCGATACAGCAGTCAGGAGTCTGTGCTGGACTATGCCGTGTTGTGCGATACAGCAGTCAGGAGTCTGTGCTGGACTATGCTGTGATGTGCGATACAGCAGTCAGGAGTCTGTGCTGGACCATGCTGTGCTGTGTGATACAGCAGTCAGGAGTCTGTGCTGGACTTTGAGTGTGTGGAAATCAGGTGAATCAGAAAACTCCAGTTTAGAAAAGGAAGCGCAGAAAGAGAAAGTGAGAGAGAACCGGAGACGCTAATAAAATCCCTTCATCACGAAACACTCTAGAACGGTTCCTCGGGTTCCTCACCTCCGTAGAAGTATTGGTCCACCGTCTTCAGCCAGCCGACGTCGTCGTGCGTGTGAGGGACCAGATGGACGTTCAGCATGGACGGCTTCGTGGCTGGACATGACTGTAGTGGACACACGGACACGCGCACCGATTATCACAGCGCTGAGGCTACACTTCCGGTTCCACCTTAAACAGTGCAGCAGGTAAAGTCCGGCGCCCGTCAGAGCTTCTGCCGGACTGTATCGGACCGGACCGGACCGTTTGTAGCGGAGAGGAAGCAGAAAGTTACAGCAAGTTTATCCGGACGCGCGCACGCGCGCTCTCACTCACCTTGTAGCCGCACTGATCTCCCGCGCGCTGGGCAGCGTGTAAAGGTAAGGCGCGAGCGGCACTCGCCGTTACCGCGATCAGCAGCGCGAGCTCGCACAGCAGCCTGCACTCCGCCATCGCGCACTACCCTCAGTCATATGACCGGCCAGGGGCGGGGCTTAAATCAACACACGTGACCCCTCCCCGTGACTGCCATGACGTCACCTGACTCTCGTCCCTGAGAATGTTTTTCTTATTTAATACTTTTATTTAATGCAGATCGGATACCATGGCAACCGCCTCAGATCAGAACAAAAACAAAACAACAAACAAAATCACAAAACAAAAAAAACCCCCCACAAAACAACAAACAAAACCACAAAAAAACAAAACCACAAAATAAAAACAAAACCACAAAACAACAAACAAAACCACAAAAAAACGAAATCACAAAAAAACCAAAACAACAAACAAAACTGCAAAACAAAAACACAAAAACAACAAACAAAACACTAACTCAGCTCTCAGTAGCGGAGATGCTAACTCAGCACTCAGTAGCAGTGACGCTAGTCGGCGCTCAGTAGCGGAGACACTAACACAGCAGTCAGTAGCAGCGACGCTAACTCAGCGCTCAGTAGCAGCAACGCTAGTCGGCGCTCAGTAGCAGCGACGCTAACTCAGCGCTCAGTAGCAGCGACGCTAGTCAGCGCTCAGTAGCAGCGACGCTAGTCTGCGCTCAGTAGCAGCGACGCTAGTCTGCGCTCAGTAGCAGCGACGCTAACTCAGCGTTCAGTAGCAGCGACGCTAGTCTGCGCTCAGTAGCGGAGACGCTAACTCAGCGTTCAGTAGCAGCGACGCTAGTCGGCGCTCAGTAGCGGAGACGCTAACTCAGCGTTCAGTAGCGGAGACGCTAACTCAGCGTTCAGTAGCAGCGACGCTAGTCTGCGCTCAGTAGCGGAGACGCTAACTCAGCGCTCAGTAGCAGCGACGCTAGTCTGCGCTCAGTAGCGGAGACGCTAACTCAGCGTTCAGTAGCAGCGACGCTAGTCTGCGCTCAGTAGCAGCGACGCTAGTCTGCGCTCAGTAGCAGCGACGCTAACTCAGCGTTCAGTAGCAGCGACGCTAGTCTGCGCTCAGTAGCGGAGACGCTAACTCAGCGTTCAGTAGCAGCGACGCTAGTCGGCGCTCAGTAGCGGAGACGCTAACTCAGCGTTCAGTAGCGGAGACGCTAACTCAGCGTTCAGTAGCAGCGACGCTAGTCTGCGCTCAGTAGCGGAGACGCTAACTCAGCGCTCAGTAGCAGCGACGCTAGTCGGCGCTCAGTAGCAGCGACGCTAGTCGGCGCTCAGTAGCAGCGACGCTAACTCAGCGCTCAGTAGCGGAGACGCTAACTCAGCGCTCAGTAGCGGCGATGCTAACTCAGCGCTCAGTAGCGGAGACGCTAACTCAGCGTTCAGTAGCAGCGACGCTAGTCTGCGCTCAGTAGCGGAGACGCTAACTCAGCGCTCAGTAGCAGCGACGCTAGTCTGCGCTCAGTAGCGGCGATGCTAACTCAGCGCTCAGTAGCGGAGACGCTAACTCAGCGCTCAGTAGCAGCGACGCTAGTCAGCGCTCAGTAGCAGCGACGCTAGTCTGCGCTCAGTAGCAGCGACGCTAGTCTGCGCTCAGTAGCAGCGACGCTAACTCAGCGTTCAGTAGCAGCGACGCTAGTCTGCGCTCAGTAGCGGAGACGCTAACTCAGCGTTCAGTAGCAGCGACGCTAGTCGGCGCTCAGTAGCGGAGACGCTAACTCAGCGTTCAGTAGCGGAGACGCTAACTCAGCGTTCAGTAGCAGCGACGCTAGTCTGCGCTCAGTAGCGGAGACGCTAACTCAGCGCTCAGTAGCAGCGACGCTAGTCTGCGCTCAGTAGCGGAGACGCTAACTCAGCGCTCAGTAGCAGCGACGCTAGTCTGCGCTCAGTAGCGGAGACGCTAACTCAGCGCTCAGTAGCAGCGACGCTAGTCTGCGCTCAGTAGCGGAGACGCTAACTCAGCGTTCAGTAGCAGCGACGCTAGTCTGCGCTCAGTAGCGGAGACGCTAACTCAGCGCTCAGAAGCAGCGACGCTAGTCTGCGCTCAGTAGCGGAGACGCTAACTCAGCGTTCAGTAGCAGCGACGCTAGTCGGCGCTCAGTAGCGGAGACGCTAACTCAGCGTTCAGTAGCAGCGACGCTAGTCTGCGCTCAGTAGCGGAGACGCTAACTCAGCGCTCAGTAGCAGCGACGCTAGTCTGCGCTCAGTAGCGGAGACGCTAACTCAGCGCTCAGTAGCAGCGACGCTAGTCGGCGCTCAGTAGCGGAGACGCTAACTCAGCGTTCAGTAGCAGCGACGCTAGTCTGCGCTCAGTAGCGGAGACGCTAACTCAGCGTTCAGTAGCAGCGACGCTAGTCTGCGCTCAGTAGCGGAGACGCTAACTCAGCGTTCAGTAGCAGCGACGCTAGTCTGCGCTCAGTAGCGGAGACGCTAACTCAGCGTTCAGTAGCAGCGACGCTAGTCTGCGCTCAGTAGCGGAGACGCTAACTCAGCGTTCAGTAGCAGCGACGCTAGTCGGCGCTCAGTAGCGGAGACGCTAACTCAGCGTTCAGTAGCAGCTATCTATCTATCTACTCTATTCTATCTAGCACCAAAAAGGTCTGCCATTATTTGTATCACAACAGCAGCAGAAGCCTTTTTGTGCTGTACAGGATTAAATACACTCTTCAAATGATAGTTCTTCAAAAGGTAGTAGAGAAAACGGTTCTATATGGAATCATGAACACTCAAAGAACCCTTTCCATGATTTAATGGTCAAATGGTTCATCAGATTGATGGAGAACATGCTGTAGATGGTTCTATATAGAACCTTTTTGAAATGGGTTCTGTACTCTTAGAATGATGGTTCTTCAAGGGTTCTTTGCATCGTGAAAGGGTTCTTCAGATTGATGGAGAATGTGCAGTAGATGGTTCTATATAGAACCTTTTTGAAAAAGGTTAATTATGCGGAAATTTAAAAAAAATTGGTGGAGTTTTCCTTCAAGACGGCAGTTTTAAAGATAACCGCCACTTATTTACAGTGTGTGAATCATTGACAGACTCAGAAAGGAGTAACAGGGACTCTGGAGTGGAAACTTCGTGCAAATGTTCACCATCAGGAGACTCTGAGTTTGAACCCCAGCGCTGCCACAGCCATCCATAAGTGGAAGTCCGAGAGGAGGAGATGCCGGCTGGGCAGAACTAAAGACTCTGACTTCACTGATTGAAGAAAGGCTGCGGAATAAATACCTACAGACTGAAACTGAGCCGGTATTCCCGTTTTCCTGTGCACAGAGGAATAAAGCAATAATGAACTCACACAGAAGAGCAGAGACGTTTGGGCGCCATAAATATATTTCTTAACGCAATCCAAACCAAATATTTAATCTTCGGACGATAAAAATAAAGAGGATCTCTAAAGAGAAATACTTTAGACAAACAAACTGTACAGAATGAAGCGCTCAGAGCTGAGCAGAAACACAAAGGCATGCTGGTCAACACAGGAGTCACAGGGAGGGTCGTCCACGCCGGCGTCCCCCCGCAGAGGAACCTGCCGTCTTAACGCCTCTCCGGTGTCGGACGACGCAGTCACAGTATCATATGCTGAGCATGGAACTGATAGAAACGCTCAAAACATCATTTAAAGCAATCACTCTCCATTAAAAACACACGAACCCAGCTCCCCCAGCCTGACCCCACGCTCAGCCCTCAGCCAGCGCTGGGCCCTGCCTGGAGCTTTAGCACTGGAGCTACGGGGCTCAGCTGACTGGAGGGGTATAAGCTCTGTGGTGTTAGCTTGGGGCTAACTGGAGGGGGAATAAGCTCTGTGGTGTTAGCTTGGGGCTAACTGGAGGGGTATAAGCTCTGTGGTGTTAGCTTGGGGCTAACTGGAGGGGTATAAGCTCTGTGGTGTTAGCTTGGGGCTAACTGGAGGGGTATAAGCTCTGTGGTGTTAGCTTGGGGGCTAACTGGAGGGGGAATAAGCTCTGTGGTGTTAGCTTGGGGCTAACTGGAGGGGTATAAGCTCTGTAGTGTTAGCTTGGGGCTAACTGGAGGGATATAAGCTCTGTAGTGTTAGCTTGGGGCTAACTGGAGGGGTATAAGCTCTGTGGTGTTAGCTTGGGGCTAACTGGAGGGGTATAAGCTCGCTCTGTGGTGTTAGCTTGGGGCTAACTGGAGGGGTATAAGCTCTGTGGTTTTAGCTTGGGGCTAACTGGAGGGGGAATAAGCTCTGTGGTGTTAGCTTGGGGCTAACTGGAGAGGAATAAGCTCTGTGGTGTTAGCTTGGGGCTAACTGGAGGGGTATAAGCTCTGTGGTGTTAGCTTGGGGCTACCTGGAGGGGTATAAGCTCGCTCTGTGGTGTTAGCTTGGGGCTAACTGGAGGGGTATAAGCTCTGTGGTGTTAGCTTAGGGCTAACTGGAGGGCAATAAGCTCTGTGGTGTTAGCTTGGGGCTAACTGGAGGGGTATAAGCTCTGTGGTGTTAGCTTGGGGGCTAACTAGAGGGATATAAGCTCTGTAGTGTTAGCTTGGGGCTAACTGGAGGGGGTATAAGCTCTGTGGTGTTAGCTTGGGGCTAACTAGAGGGGTATAAGCTCTGTGGTGTTAGCTTGGGGCTAACTGGAGGGGGAATAAGCTCTGTGGTTTTAGCTTGGGGCTAACTGGAGGGGTATAAGCTCTGTGGTGTTAGCTTGGGGCTAACTGGAGGGGTATAAGCTCTGTGGTGTTAGCTTGGGGCTACCTGGAGGGGTATAAGCTCGCTCTGTGGTGTTAGCTTGGGGCTACCTGGAGGGGTATAAGCTCGCTCTGTGGTGTTAGCTTGGGGCTAACTGGAGGGGAATAAGCTCTGTGGTGTTAGCTTAGGGCTAACTGGAGGGCAATAAGCTCTGTGGTGTTAGCTTGGGGCTAACTGGAGGGGTATAAGCTCTGTGGTGTTAGCTTGGGGGCTAACTAGAGGGATATAAGCTCTGTGGTGTTAGCTTGGGGCTAACTGGAGGGGGTATAAGCTCTGTGGTGTTAGCTTGGGGCTAACTGGAGGGGTATAAGCTCTGTGGTGTTAGCTTGGGGCTAACTGGAGGGGTATAAGCTCTGTGGTGTTAGCTTGGGGCTAACTGGAGGGCAATAAGCTCTGTGGTGTTAGCTTGGGGCTAACTGGAGGGGTATAAGCTCTGTGGTGTTAGCTTGGGGGCTAACTGGAGTGGTATAAGCTCTGTGGTGTTAACTTGGGGGCTAACTGGAGGGGAATAGGGGAATAAGCTCTGTGGTGTTAGCTTGGGGGCTAACTGGAGGGGTATAAGCTCTGTGGTGTTAGCTTGGGGCTAACTGGAGGGGTATAAGCTCTGTAGTGTTAGCTTGGGGCTAACTGGAGGGGTATAAGCTCTGTGGTGTTAGCTTGGGGGCTAACTGGAGGGGTATAAGCTCTGTGGTGTTAGCTTGGGGCTAACTGGCGGGGTATAAGCTCTGTGGTGTTAGCTTGGGGGCTAACTGGAGGGATATAAGCTTTGTGGTGTTAGCTTGGGGCTAACTGGAGGGGTATAAGCTCTGTGGTGTTAGCTTGGGGCTACCTGGAGGGGTATAAGCTCTGTGGTGTTAGCTTGGGGCTAACTGGAGGGGTATAAGCTCTGTGGTGTTAGCTTGGGGCTAACTGGAGGGGTATAAGCTCTGTGGTGTTAGCTTGGGGGCTAACTGGAGGGGTATAAGCTCTGTGGTGTTAGCTTGGGGCTAACTGGCGGGGTATAAGCTCTGTGGTGTTAGCTTGGGGGCTAACTGGAGGGATATAAGCTCTGTGGTGTTAGCTTGGGGCTAACTGGAGGGGTATAAGCTCTGTGGTGTTAGCTTGGGGCTACCTGGAGGGGTATAAGCTCTGTGGTGTTAGCTTGGGGCTAACTGGAGGGGTATAAGCTCTGTGGTGTTAGCTTGGGGCTAACTGGAGGGGTATAAGCTCTGTGGTGTTAGCTTGGGGGCTAACTGGAGGGGTATAAGCTCTGTGGTGTTAGCTTGGGGCTAACTGGCGGGGTATAAGCTCTGTGGTGTTAGCTTGGGGGCTAACTGGAGGGATATAAGCTTTGTGGTGTTAGCTTGGGGCTAACTGGAGGGGTATAAGCTCTGTGGTGTTAGCTTGGGGCTACCTGGAGGGGTATAAGCTCTGTGGTGTTAGCTTGGGGGCTAACTGGAGGGGTATAAGCTCTGTGGTGTTAGCTTGGGGCTAACTGGCGGGGTATAAGCTCTGTGGTGTTAGCTTAGGGGCTAACTGGAGGGGTATAAGCTCTGTGGTGTTAGCTTGGGGCTAACTGGAGGGGTATAAGCTCTGTGGTGTTAGCTTGGGGCTAACTGGAGGGGTATAAGCTCTGTGGTGTTAGCTTGGGGGCTAACTGGAGGGGTATAAGCTCTGTGGTGTTAGCTTGGGGCTAACTGGCGGGGTATAAGCTCTGTGGTGTTAGCTTGGGGGCTAACTGGAGGGATATAAGCTCTGTGGTGTTAGCTTGGGGCTAACTGGAGGGGTATAAGCTCTGTGGTGTTAGCTTGGGGCTACCTGGAGGGGTATAAGCTCTGTGGTGTTAGCTTGGGGCTAACTGGAGGGGTATAAGCTCTGTGGTGTTAGCTTGGGGGCTAACTGGAGGGGTATAAGCTCTGTGGTGTTAGCTTGGGGGCTAACTGGAGGGGAATAAGCTCTGTGGTTTTAGCTTGGGGCTACCTGGAGGGGTATAAGCTCGCTCTGTGGTGTTAGCTTGGGGGCTAACTGGAGTGGTATAAGCTCTGTGGTGTTAGCTTGGGGGCTAACTGGAGGGGTATAAGCTCTGTGGTGTTAGCTTGGGGCTACCTGGAGGGGTATAAGCTCTGTGGTGTTAGCTTGGGGCTAACTGGAGGGGTATAAGCTCTGTGGTGTTAGCTTGGGGGCTAACTGGAGGGGTATAAGCTCTGTGGTGTTAGCTTGGGGGCTAACTGGAGGGGAATAAGCTCTGTGGTGTTAGCTTGGGGGCTAACTAGAGGGGTATAAGCTCTGTGGTGTTAGCTTGGGGGCTAACTGGAGGGGAATAAGCTCTGTGGTGTTAGCTTGGGGGCTAACTGGAGGGGTATAAGCTCTGTGGTGTTAGCTTGGGGGCTAACTGGAAGGGTATAAGCTCTGTGGTGTTAGCTTGGGGCTAACTGGAAGGGTATAAGCTCTGTGGTGTTAGCTTGGGGGCTAACTGGAGGGGAATAAGCTCTGTGGTTTTAGCTTGGGGGCTAACTGGAGGGGAATAAGCTCTGTGGTTTTAGCTTGGGGGCTAACTGGAGGGGTATAAGCTCTGTGGTGTTAGCTTGGGGGCTAACTGGAGGGGAATAAGCTCTGTGGTGTTAGCTTGGGGGCTAACTAGAGGGGTATAAGCTCTGTGGTGTTAGCTTGGGGGCTAACTGGAGGGGAATAAGCTCTGTGGTGTTAGCTTGGGGGCTAACTGGAGGGGTATAAGCTCTGTGGTGTTAGCTTGGGGGCTAACTGGAAGGGTATAAGCTCTGTGGTGTTAGCTTGGGGCTAACTGGAAGGGTATAAGCTCTGTGGTGTTAGCTTGGGGGCTAACTGGAGGGGAATAAGCTCTGTGGTTTTAGCTTGGGGGCTAACTGGAGGGGAATAAGCTCTGTGGTGTTAGCTTGGGGCTAACTGGAGGGGTAGCTCCTCGTAGCTCCAGTACTAAAACTAAACAAGCAAAGCTCGAGCGCGTCCTGGCCGATCGACTACTTTTCTGATGATTGATTTTTTATTTATTAGTTTAATATCTGAGATAGAACACTGTTTCAGTGCTGTGATGGATTAATGATGTGCAATTGACCGTTTGCAAAATAATGACTGTAATGCGTCTCCTCAAATCACGATCGTCTATAAGCGTTCCTGCTGCCCCCAGAACAGTCCCACAGTGAGAACGTCGGCGGCAGCAAATCAGGCTCATCAGGGTGAGAAGGGGTGAAAGGAGTCGGTGAAGAGCGTCCGGATCATCTGGAAGGTGGAGCCGTTTCTTTCCCATTCCTGACGATGAAACCGTTTCCAGGCGTTTTCACACCTGAAAGTCAGAACCGAGCTTCTAAATGTTCCTCTGCTCTATTAATGCAACTGCTAAGGGGGCAGTCTTGGGCTGGAGTTTAGGGAAAAAGCCATGTGACCGGAAGGTTGCCAGTTCGATCTCCTCGGCTGACAGTCCATGACTGAAGAGCCCTTGAGCAAGACACCTAACCCCCAACTGCTCCCCGGGCGCTGTGGAAAGGGCTGCCCACCGCTCCGGGCAAGTGCACTCACTGCCCCCTAGTGTGTGTGTTCACTAGTGTGTATGTGGGTGTTTCACTGCACGGAAGGGTTAAATGTGGAGGTCTAATTCCACAGTGTGCAGAACGCAGAGACACATGGTTCTGAATTCAATTCAATTCAAGGATGCTACCTAGCCTGAACCGAAAGCATGACAGACATAGCGACAGTAACTAAGGGAGACGGGGCATGTCAGAATTTTGCAAACAGTCAACTGATCTGCGGTTCAACAGCCCAATTGCTCGTCTCTCACAAGAACGAAGAAACGGTTGTTCCGTTTTCTGGAAAATGTCCATGTGTGCTAATTGCAGATGCAGCAGAAACCCAGATGTCGTGTGTAACAAATATCCATTAAATAAAAATGCACAGAAACACAAACGCAGCAAGTAGCACCGTGTTGGATAATACGACGTACTCTAAGTTACTGGAAGCTCGCATTCGAAGGGAAAATTCAGCCTGGTATGAAAAGTGATACGGCATTTTGTGCAAAATGTGAAATGATGTTTTGGTGTTTTACAGTAAACATGTACAAAGTGAAGCAGGTCGCTCACAAACGTGGAAGCTCCGGAATGGAGTAATGAGGGGATTGCTTGTGTTTTTTTTTTTTCCATTTTTGAGGCAATACTTTGAAGTCAAGCAAAACAAAAGTCAATCCGAGTGAAGAGGCAGTCGCAGTGTATTATCTGGCTGCAGCCGGAGCGTCACTTGTGCTTTTTTCACCTTTGTGGTGGTCTTAGTGGAGGCGGGGGCTTTGGTTCGGTTCCTGCTGTGAGAGACAGTCTGTGTTTGAGAGGCTGCGGTAGTCCTTGGCCGTACGGACGGCGCCGGAGTGCTGCAAACGGCCAGTGGTGCTCTCCGAGGGTCCATCACAGCTGTCCGGAGAGCTGGACGTTGGGGGGAGGGGCTGGTGGTCCGGGCAGAGGTGAAAGTGCATTGGGCTGTGCTTAAACTGCGGCGGGAAGTGGTGAAGATGCAGCGCAGTGGCATGCGCGGACTCCCCCCGGGCTGGGTGCAGTGGGACAGCATGGATTTGGATCTCACAGGACCACCAATGACACGTGGTCCCGATTGCAGAGCTTTGGGCCTTAAAAGTGAAAGAAAAGGAATGTTTACAAGTGATCAAGTGCAGAATGCCAATAATCCAGGTATTAGCGCAAAACCTTGTGCAAAATGCTAGAAAATTACATCAACAACTCTTAGTTTAAAATTCATACACAGTAAGATGTTATTTGGTGGTTTTACCTCTGCTAGAAACAATTTTGCAGAAATGCAGTCATTTTATATATTCAGTGTACTTAAAATAAAGAAGTCTGAATGTTCAAACAAGCATAAGCTACAGCTGTTGAAAATCCACCGAGAATTGGGCTACCAAAAAATAAAAAACAGGACAAACATTTTGGCTGAAAAGTACCAAAAACGTGGACATATTGAGTAAAATAGTCCCTAAAGAAAACTTATTATTCCATTTTCCATCATCAACATTCCATATACGCTCAGAAGACTCGTGTAGGTTCTCTGGTGGTTCTGGATGGTAAATAAAGTGTCTATATCTGTGTTGCAGTCATGGCAACGCCTGGTTCCCATCACCACCACTGTAAAGACGTCTGAACCATTTCACACCAAACCCTCTGGATCTCTCTGTTCACATCTAAATGATTTAACTTTTAACAAATCGGAATTTCCTTGCAAAACATTTCCCCCTTATGAATCCCATGCTAGGAGTCCTGGGAGTGGACTGTCATTCTCCCACCATTGCAACTGACTAGAGAATTTACATCCTGCAGAGTTTGGCTCAACATGCCTCACTAATATTTAGGAGGTTCTAAACGAATATGTGTTGGATTAGAGTTGGAACTAAACCAGGACTGAAGTTGGACACCCCAGCCTCCAGGTAAGAGTGGGTTTATGGGTACATTTTGTAAAAGAATTGAACAGCTGACCTTCAAATCAGTGTGCGGTCAGATCTCAGAGTTGGAATAAAAGCACACCTGAACCATGTGATCATGAACTGAACATCTGGTACAGTTGTGATTTGAGGTGTTGCACCCAAAACCAAAACCTGCTGGGAGTTTCATTCGCCAGACCTTCAGATCCTTCCAGTATCTGTACCTGTACACAGGAGCTGAGCACCTCATAATCCAATAAAATATTATCACTATTAACAACAACTTCTGTCCTCCACTCCTGAGATGATCTCACACTGCAGTTTTCTAGTATGCATAAGAAGATGTAATGGTACCCAAAAGAAATGACCCATTTTATATTCAAATCTTGGCAACCTTGAACTCCAGTTACCATCACAATAAACAACATTTAAGCTTAGACAATCTCAATTAAATGTCATTAAACACTACTGAGTTGATTAGAAACTTACCCATTGCTAGCAGTCTGTGCTGTTTTCATTGTGCTGGTTCCTGGTAAGGTTAAAGGAGAAGGAACAGTCACTAAAAGCTTAGCTGAAGGTCTCCTGATTGGGGTAACAGGTCGAGGGATCCTGCTGCGCCACGCATCACGCCCTTGCTCCCCCACTTCCTTCTTGACTTTGTTAAGGGAATCGTCTGATTGGTGAGTGTCCTCCTCTGATCCAGTGGTGGACAGAGTCTCTGAGGCTCTCCTAGGCTCATCCCCTGAGGACATAGATGAAGAAGTCCTAGAGTTTAGCCTCATCCATCGACCCTGTCTCTGCCTTTCGACAACCAGTCTTGCCAGGTCCTGCTGCTTGGCCTTCTTCCACATCCGTTCCCGGGTGGAAAGGGACTGGTCCATGCCAGCATCCTCCTCCGACACCAAGATGGGAATGCGGCTTCTGCTCTTTGGCCGGGGAGATACGGAATGTTTGACATTTTTTGTTCCTGTATCATCTTCTGATGTCCCCTGCTGGGACTCTTCTTTGGGTGGCTCTGGTAAAGGTTCCTGACTCCCCTTGTTAGATCTGTCTCTTTGGATGGGCTCCTGTTTCTCCAAAGAAACAGGAGGGATAATTATGTCCTCTGTGTTGCCAATCTGGACAGGTACAGTTCCATCAAGCACAGTAAGTATTTGCGGTTCCTCAGTGGGAGTCTGAGAGGAGATTTCAGATTGGACGCCTCCTGGTCCTTCTGGTTCTGAAGGGGTTGTGACACTGTTCTTACCCTTCTGGGGCTCCCCTTTACATGGTAAGTCTTCCACAGCAGCTGATACCTCAGGGATGCACTCTTGGACCTGTGGACCATTGGAAGACATGACATTGCGATGTGTGGTCTCAGCGATGTGGATGAAGGTGCGCTCCACTTTGGTGAAAGGAGGAGATGCAGCAGAAGCTGTTGTGACTGGTACAGGAACTGGGAGGTTACCCTTCTGCTTGACTAAAATGGGTACTATATGATCAGCTGTCTTAAACTGGCTCACCGAGGGTTCTTGTACAGGTTGACTGTCCTCCAAAGGTTGACAGTCCATCACAGCTTTCTCAATAGATTTCTCAGCCTGAGGAACTTCTGTGGTAACTGCTGTTTGGCATGTTTCAACCACTTCCCCAGAATTCGGGGACTTCCTCATATCTCCTGGAGAGAACAGAACGAGTGTTTTGGAGATATCCTCTTGATCAGGGTCAACTTCAGCCACTGAACCAGGTTCCTTGGGTCCCTTCTGAGGATCGTCGGCCAGTAAGGTGGAAGGAGCTCCATCTTGGCTTCGCTCTGTGCTCTTCTCACTCTCCCCACTGTCCGAGTCGCTCTTGGTCACATCATCATCCCTCGGTCCTTCATCCTGGGTGTCTGGAGGCGTGGCGATGAAGGCACGGCGCTGATGCAGGCTCCCCGTCAGCATGACCGTGAGGAAGTCAGCCCGCTTGGCCTGCAGCTTGGGAAGGATGTGGAACATCTCTTTCTCGGAGAACGGAGCCTTGGTCCGGTAGTCAGTCGGAGAGAGCAATGGTTCACTCGGGACTGAGGCCTACAAGAAAACAAAGCTTAGTGAACCTCTGAGAAGAAATCCTTCAGGAGCCCTACTGACTAAGATTCTGTGAAGCAGCTCCACAGAGGTCTGGCAAAAATGTAAACATATTTACAATATTTTCTTGGTACAGCAGGCAGGTCTCAAAATGCTAACATTTGCATTGTACAATTAGACTCAATTGACAAAGTGCAACCAAAAATTGTCTTCAGTGTCAATAAAGTCTTATTATAAACCTGGGGGAGACAAAAACATTAGAATTAAAAAATAATTTGGAAAAATGCCTTTTGGTCTGAAGGAACTGTAATATAAATTAAAGTCAGTTTGGATGTGAAATCATAAGTCATTCTCCTTCCATACTGTGACGTATAACTGGGTATCAGGGAGGGTCTCTGAGGTAGCTGACCACATGAACTTCTTTAAAAACCTGCTGCCTATGCTGTCCACTGCAGTTTAACCGTTTCCTTCCGTAGCCTTCTTGTATCTTTCCTTACTTTACAAGCATATCACACTTTCTATAGATTCCACATCTATAAACATGTTGAACTGTACTAAAGGCATCATAACACATATTTGTAAAAATCAATTACACTTTATGACCATGCTTTTTATGCATTATACTTATATAATAATATGCATAATCATATCATCGCAGCTGGGACAAAACCTTGAATCCTTATTTTTGTCTGACTTTATCTTATCGGCTGAGATAAACTGATGGTGACTTTTCTGAACAGACTGAAGCAAAATGTGCTTCCTCAATATACGGCTTATTAGAAAATTCATGAATGAAAATATGAGTTTTTTTTATAGAAAAGGAGTCAATTTTTTTGAACATCAACAGAAAACAGTAAAATATCTCATTGGAAAATGTCAGAAATGATTGGACTCGGTAAGACGTCTGGTTCCATTGACTTACATTATAAATAAAGTATATTTTCTTTCTTCTGTAAAGTTACCATTCTGGAGATATGAGGTTTTGTTCTGACAGCAGTGGTTTATTTATCGATATGTATGAATGCATGTTTTTATATACAGTAGAAATGACAGTATGTTAGTAGTGGGTGTTACACTAGGGTTGGAATTCGGTTTAAGGTGTTATATTGGAATGTAAATAAATGCAGGTAATGTACAAACTCTCTGCACGGTGAAATGGTTCTTGAGATGGTTCTATATAGAACCTTTTTGAGTTCTATTTAGCATCAAAAACTTCCATTGATACTAACTTGAAGTCATAACAGCCTTGTTGGTGCTCTATAGAACCACAGGCAGCATATTCTCCATCAGTCTTGTGCTCCTCTACAGTGTTTCTATATAGAACCATTGTGTTTAATAGAGAACCCTTGCAGAACCATCTCTTTATGAGTGCATATCTAAAATAATTGACTGTGTTTTTCTGCCATCGTATCAGAGAAATGAGAAACACACACTTCTGGTTTCCTGGAACACTTTAATGCAGATTTGGTTGCAGACGAGCTTTTTTTTCCAGATCGTCCAGATTAAACAGACAGAAAAGGCACGAAAACGCACTGCAGTGCCTCCAGCGCCTCAGCCTCGCTCACAGACTCCGCCTCCTCAGGTGTTTCCCAGCGTACGGGTCACTACACTGACCACTTCACATGCTTCATCTTCTACATCAGCTTCACTTGATACAGTTTACAGTTATAAAAGTTTAAAACACATGCGTCAGCTGTTTACACGGTAGTACTGTACAGCCACATGGCCATTATAAAAGAAACAGTTATACTGAAAATCACGGCTAGTCAGACTCCAGCTACTGTACATATTCATCCATATTACAGACTAGTGTGACTCACTCACCCCGAAGATGATCAGTCGGGTATTGATTACTGTAGACCCTCCTCTTCCTGATCGGAGGCTCAGAGAAATGTTTATACACTTTATACAGTTTTCAGTGCTTCGCTAACATTGTGTAAGTTTTGTGGAAAGACAGTTTAGCTTTTAAGTTGAAAACAAATTTAATATCAGAAATTCCATTAAAAAAAAATACAAACAGAAAAAATCAAATTCCAACTCGTCAGAATCACATCAGCGTAAACGTTTTCAGGTCTGTCCAGTAAGAATTCAACCTTTTGCCCAATTCATCCGAATACAAGTGCATTCTTCACTAATCTCAATTTGCACCTGTGCTCACCTCGAAAATTCAGACGTAAAAAGTCCAGTTCACAAAATAAAACGTATTAAAATATAATTCGCATTTACGCTTCGTCTGCTGAAAAAAACAGAGCATAACATTTAGCCTTTGCAAAATTTGGCACATTTTCTCTTTTGTGTTGTATTTTTTCCCCGAATTTGAAGGTCAAACTCAATAGAAAGCAAATAAATAGAAATTTTATACAAATAAATGAACAAACAAAATGAAAATCGTCAGAAAGGTTAATAATTAAGTTCTCTGATGAAAAACATGCACCTTGGTGCCAAAACTTCTGCACATGTGCATGTGTTCAAATTAATTTCCTGAACTAAACTAAAACTCAGTTCAACAGGTTTATTTTTACATTCAACATCTACTTTTAAAAAAGGCCATTTATTCCATTTTTTAATACTCAGAATTCCCTGTATGAATTTCTGATATTCGTATTTGTGAACCGAGAGCTAAACCAGTTTTCCATACAGCTGTTGATGCCGTAACGTGACGCGTTACAGTGCCGAGGTTGGTTCTGTGTACAGTAGGGAACTGACTGGATCCACTAATCAAAGCTTTGAATGGTTTAGTTACAGTAAATCATCTCCACCGTTAAACGGTGAGTCACCCCGAGCTCGGCTCTCCGCATGCAGCTCACAGCTATGTACAGTATTCACCATCGTTAGCGTAGGATACAGCCTCCACAGGACACTGCAGGACCACAACGTCCTCCAAGGCTACTGATGACGATGACGGGGAGGTGAAGAACATCAGCCGCTCCGCTGCTTTAACACATCATCATCCGACAAACGAACCCGTCATGATCCGAATCCATTCTAGGGCCTGGAGGAACCGGGTCGACCTACAGTACCAGCGCCTCTTTATTCCTCCTCAGATCGGATCCGATACAGAACCAACTCAATCAGTGATGCATGTTATAGCGTAACACGGAAGTGCTGAGGAGGATTTTTCTGGATTCCTCCATAACTCAGTTTATGGTGTAATCAGAGATTCAGAGGGTTTGGAGTGAAACGGGTCAGATGTCTTTACAGTGGTGGTGATGGGAACCAGGCGTTGCCATGACTACAACACAGATACAGACACTTTATTTACCATCCAGAACCACCAGAGAACCTACACGAGTCTTCTGAGCTTATATGGAATGCTGATGATGGAAAACAGTGGAAAATCTGGAATAATGAGTTTTCTTTGGGGACTATTTTGCCGCACAGCGCCCTGCATGTCTCCCTCCACCATGAATGGAGTTGAAGTTCTCTAAACTCTCATAAAACAGCGTCTCAGTCATCAGGCAGTGAATTCAGAACCAGTTCATGTAGGAACTTCCTGTAGGAGCTTTTAGAGGGACGTCTGGTTCCCATCACCACCACTGTGAGGAGCTTTTAGAGGGACGTCTGGTTCCCATCACCACCACTGTGAGGAGCTTTTAGAGGGGGACGTCTGGTTCCCATCACCACCACTGTGAGGAGCTTTTAGAGGGGGACGTCTGGTTCCCATCACCACCACTGTGAGCAGCTCTGACACTTCTGAAGTTTCTCCAGAAACCAAAAACCACTCTGAACACCTCTGTTTACATCTTAACCCTAAATGACGCAGGAATCAGATGAACTGTGCCCAGTTTGAACACATAAATGAGGTTCTTGTGTACTAAAACGTTTCTTCGAGGCCTCACGAGGCTTTGTTCACACATGAACAGAGAGCTGGTACCGCAGTCTGCAGGGTTGGGTAGTCTGCAGTAGTACTGCATGCTATGTCTCTTATTTAAATCCCAAAGAGCCAGCTTGGCTAATCGCATCCATTCCTATTCGAAGCTTTTAGAGTCATTTAGAACCGTCTAAAGTCACACGTTCTTCACTGGTTCTCCATGCAGCTGAAGGTAGATTAAATAAATGCATTGTTGTGCACACAGACATGAACGGGTGAACAGAGTAACAGTTTTGTGCCTCAGTGTACAGTTTTTACAAAAGCACTGCCGTATCCACAGCGACGGCGCCGTGAATCCGAAATAAAAGCGCATGTGCAAAAGAAGTGCAAGAGCTAGCAGCGTGTTGGAGCGCGGTCACTACATTCATGTGGGAAAGCCACGGCGGCGCCGGCAGCACAAACATCCAGCAGAAGCACACAAACAATCACGGCTCCTCCGCTGAGAGGTCAGCGGTACAGAGAGGAAAACAGCACATTTCGGCTGCTGAACCTTTTCACCATCCTCCCATTACTTAACGTACAATGAATGGCCAAAAGTATGTGGACACCAATCCTGATGATTGAGTTCAGGTGTTTTAGAAACACCCAGAATGGGTCGCACTGAAGAGCTCAGTGACTTTAAACATGGCGCTGTCATAGGATGCAGCCTCTGCCACAAGTCAGCTGGTCAAGTTTCTGCCCTGCTAGAGCTGCCCCAGACAACTGTAAGTGTTACTACTGTGAATTGGAGTCATAATAGTACAGCCACAAAGTGGTAGACCACGCAAATTCCTATCCTCTGCTGAACTGCTCACTACAGAGTTCCAAACTGCCTCTGGAAGCAGCATCAGTGAAAAATCTGAGCATCAGGAGATTCTTGAAATGTGTCTCCATGGCTGAGCAGCTTCACACAAGCCTAAGATCACTATGCACAATGCCAAGCGTCGGCTGGAGGGGTGTAAAGCACTGCCACTGGACTCTGGAGCAGTGGAGCCGTGTCCTCTGGAGTGATGAATCTTTTCTATCCGTGAGACTGAAGATGAATCTGGGATTGGTTGATGCCAGGAGAACGTTACCTACTGGAATGCAGAGCCAGCAGTAAAGTTTGGAGAAGGGGGTATAATGAGCTGGGGCTGTGTTTCAGGGTTTGGGCTCTCAGGTCCAGTGAAGGGTGATGTTGAAGCTACAGCACAAAGACATTTTACACAGTTAAGCTTCCAGCTCTGGGTCAGCAGTTTGGGGAAGAGCCTTTCCTGTTCCAGCAGGACTGAGACCCTGAGCACAAAGCAGCTCCATGAAGACATGGAGTGACCAGCTTGGTGTGGAGGAACTCCAGTGGCCTGACTTTAACCCCACTGAACACCTTTAGGATGATCTAGAACAGAGACTGTGACCCAGACCCTCTCGTCCAGCATCAGTGTCTGACCTCACAAATGCTCTTTAGACTGGACACAGATTCCCACAGACTCTCTCCCAAACCTTGTAGGAAGCTTCCCAGAAGAGTGGAAGCTGTTATAAAAACTGGGCAACTTCACGTTAAAGATCATGGTTTTAGAATAGGACGTCCAACAAGCTCACACAGATGTAATGGTTAGGTGTCCGCATACTTTCGGTCATACAGTATAAAGTATACAGTATCTCAACAGACCTGCTTTAGCCTTTTGCATAACATGTTCTGCACCTAGAGAAGCCTCTATTTTTTGCATTTACAGTATAAAGCATGCCTGCAGTTCTGCATGTTTGCTTCTGGAAATGTGCAGATACAAATGAATACGCAGCTAAGCAGAATGCAAAAACGCTTTGTAGCCCTTCACATGCGTCAGCAGAGTCAGCAGAAACACGACTCCTTCCTCCACAAACCCACCGCATATCCCATTACACACGAGCAACCATGTATTGCACTATAAGAGTGGAAGAACGTTTCGTTTCCTGGTGTATCGACCTACAAACAACCAAGTCAGGTATCGAATGAAGCTACTACCCTAAGAAATGCTCAACATCTGCATTTTCCCACTGAAATTAGAGCACAACGTCAGACTAGGGCTGCAGTAACCAATCAATGAACTGGATTTTTACTGCTGAGGCATATTTACACAAAAGTCCTCTATAATGTTCATATGATCCACACAGTCGCTCTGACGGACTGTAATACACTACAGGAAGCGTAGGGGGCGATACGGCTTCTACTGTTTCATTTAAAAAGCTCTATAATGTTCATATGATCCACACGGTCGCTCTGACAGACTGTAATACACTACAGGAAGCGTAGGGGGCGATACGGCTTCTACTGTTTCATTTAAAAAGCTCTATAATGTTCATATGATCCACACGGTCGCTCTGACAGACTGTAATACTCTACAGGAAGCGTAGGGGGCGATACGGCTTCTACTGTTTCATTTAAAAAGCTCTATAATGTTCATATGATCCACACAGTCGCTCTGACAGACTGTAATACACTACAGGAAGCGTAGGGGGCGATACGGCTTCTACTGTTTCATTTAAAAAGCTCTATAATGTTCATATTATCCACACAGTCGCTCTGACAGACTGTAATACACTACAGGAAGCGTAGGGGGCGATACGGCTTCTACTGTTTCATTTAAAAAGCTCTATAATGTTCATATGATCCACACAGTCACTCTGACAGACTGTAATACACTACAGGAAGCGTAGGGGGCGATACGGCTTCTACTGTTTCATTTAAAAAGCTCTATAATGTTCATATGATCCACACAGTCGCTCTGACAGACTGTAATACACTACAGGAAGCGTAGGGGGCGATACGGCTTCTACTGTTTCATTTAAAAAGCTCTATAATGTTCATATGATCCACACAGTCGCTCTGACAGACTGTAATACACTACAGGAAGCGTAGGGGGCGATACGGCTTCTACTGTTTCATTTAAAAAGCTCTATAATGTTCATATGATCCACACAGTCGCTCTGACAGACTGTAATACACTACAGGAAGCGTAGGGGGCAATACGGCTTCTACTGTTTCATTTAAAAAGCTCTATAATGTTCATATGATCCACACAGTCACTCTGACAGACTGTAATACACTACAGGAAGCGTAGGGGGCGATACGGCTTCTACTGTTTCATTTAAAAAGCTCTATAATGTTCATATGATCCACACAGTCGCTCTGACAGACTGTAATACACTACAGGAAGCGTAGGGGGCGATACGGCTTCTACTGTTTCATTTAAAAAGCTCTATAATGTTCATATGATCCACACAGTCGCTCTGACAGACTGTAATACACTACAGGAAGCGTAGGGGGGCGATACGGCTTCTACTGTTTCATTTAAAAAGCTCTATAATGTTCATATGATCCACACAGTCGCTCTGACAGACTGTAATACACTACAGGAAGCGTAGGGGGCGATACGGCTTCTACTGTTTCATTTAAAAAGCTCTATAATGTTCATATGATCCACACAGTCGCTCTGACAGACTGTAATACACTACAGGAAGCGTAGGGGGCGATACGGCTTCTACTGTTTCATTTAAAAAGCTCTATAATGTTCATATGATCCACACAGTCGCTCTGACAGACTGTAATACACTACAGGAAGCGTAGGGGGCGATACGGCTTCTACTGTTTCATTTAAAAAGCTCTATAATGTTCATATGATCCACACAGTCGCTCTGACAGACTGTAATACACTACAGGAAGCGTAGGGGGCGAACCGGCTTCTACTGTTTCATTTAAAAAGCTCTATAATGTTCATATGATCCACACAGTCGCTCTGACAGACTGTAATACACTACAGGAAGCGTAGGGGGCGATACGGCTTCTACTGTTTCATTTAAAAAGCTCTATAATGTTCATATGATCCACACAGTCACTCTGACAGACTGTAATACACTACAGGAAGCGTAGGGGGCGATACGGCTCCTACTGTTTCATTTAAAAAGCTCTATAATGTTCATATGATCCACACAGTCGCTCTGACAGACTGTAATACACTACAGGAAGCGTTGGGGGCGATACAGCTTCTACTGTTTCATTTAAAAAGCTCTATAATGTTCATATGATCCACACAGTCGCTCTGACAGACTGTAATACACTACAGGAAGCGTAGGGGGCGATACGGCTTCTACTGTTTCATTTAAAAAGCTCTATAATGTTCATATGATCCACACAGTCGCTCTGACAGACTGTAATACACTACAGGAAGCGTAGGGGGCGATACGGCTTCTACTGTTTCATTTAAAAAGCTCTATAATGTTCATATGATCCACACAGTCGCTCTGACAGACTGTAATACCCTACAGGAAGCGTAGGGGGCGATACGGCTTCTACTGTTTCATTTAAAAAGCTCTATAATGTTCATATGATCCACACAGTCACTCTGACAGACTGTAATACACTATAGGAAGCGTAGGGGGCGATACGGCTTCTACTGTTTCATTTAAAAAGCTCTATAATGTTCATATGATCCACACAGTGGCTCTGACAGACTGTAATACACTACAGGAAGCGTAGGGGGCGATACGGCTTCTACTGCTTCATTTAAAAAGCTCTATAATGTTCATATGATCCACACAGTCACTCTGACAGACTGTAATACACTACAGGAAGCGTAGGGGGCGATACGGCTTCTACTGTTTCATTTAAAAAGCTCTATAATGTTCATATGATCCACACAGTCGCTCTGACAGACTGTAATACACTACAGGAAGCGTAGGGGGCGATACGGCTTCTACTGTTTCATTTAAAAAGCTCTATAATGTTCATATGATCCACACAGTCGCTCTGACAGACTGTAATACACTACAGGAAGCGTAGGGGGCGATACGGCTTCTACTGTTTCATTTAAAAAGCTCTATAATGTTCATATGATCCACACAGTCGCTCTGACAGACTTTAATACACTACAGGAAGCGTAGGGGGCGATACGGCTTCTACTGTTTCATTTAAAAAGCTCTATAATGTTCATATGATCCACACAGTCGCTCTGACGGACTGTAATACACTACAGGAAGCGTAGGGGGCGATACGGCTTCTACTGTTTCATTTAAAAAGCTCTATAATGTTCATATGATCCACATAGTCGCTCTGACAGACTGTAATACACTACAGGAAGCGTTGGGGGCGATACGGCTTCTACTGTTTCATTTAAAAAGCTCTATAATGTTCATATGATCCACACAGTCGCTCTGACAGACTGTAATACACTACAGGAAGCGTAGGGGGCGATACGGCTTCTACTGCTTCATTTAAAAAGCTCTATAATGTTCATATGATCCACACAGTCGCTCTGACAGACTGTAATACACTACAGGAAGCGTAGGGGGCGATACGGCTTCCACTGCTTCATTTAAAAAGCTCTATAATGTTCATATGATCCACACAGTCGCTCTGACAGACTGTAATACACTACAGGAAGCGTAGGGGGCGATACGGCTTCTACTGTTTCATTTAAAAAGCTCTATAATGTTCATATGATCCACACAGTCGCTCTGACAGACTGTAATACACTACAGGAAGCGTAGGGGGCGATACGGCTTCTACTGTTTCATTTAAAAAGCTCTATAATGCTCATATGATCCACACAGTCGCTCTGACAGACTGTAATACACTACAGGAAGCGTAGGGGGCGATACGGCTTCTACTGTTTCATTTAAAAAGCTCTATAATGTTCATATGATCCACACAGTCGCTCTGACAGACTGTAATACACTACAGGAAGCGTAGGGGGCGATACGGCTTCTACTGTTTCATTTAAAAAGCTCTATAATGTTCATATGATCCACACAGTCGCTCTGACAGACTGTAATACACTACGGGAAGCGTAGGGGGCGATACGGCTTCTACTGTTTCATTTAAAAAGCTCTATAATGTTCATATGATCCACACAGTCACTCTGACAGACTGTAATACACTACAGGAAGCGTAGGGGGCGATACGGCTTCTACTGTTTCATTTAAAAAGCTCTATAATGTTCATATGATCCACACAGTCACTCTGACAGACTGTAATACACTACAGGAAGCGTAGGGGGCGATATGGTGAGCTGTTATTTGCAGCCCTAGTTCTGACGTGAATAAGATGTGAGGAAATGTTTTCTTCAT